>NW_027069675.1:652036-660550 GCF_002906115.3 Quercus suber | reverse complement strand
CATTTAGTGGGCACTAAATTGAAATTTTCCACAGCATTTCATCCTCAAACTGATGGTCAAACTGAGGTGGTTAATCGTAGTCTAGGCAATCTCCTTCGGTGTCTAGTGGGTGAAGCTAATAGAAATTGGGATTCAATTCTTCCTGTAGCCCAACTTGCATATAATAGCTCTGTCAATAGGTCTATAGGCGCTAGTCCTTTTGAGGTTGTGCATGGATATACACCTAGGAAGCCCTTAGATCTTTTGCCCATGTCCCCACATGTTAGGGTGTTTGAGTCTGCTGAGGCATTTGCACGACATGTTCATGATTTGCATAATGAGATTCGCAAAAAAATTCAAGCAAGTAATTCTCAATATAAAATTCATGCTGACACTCATCGGCGTCATGCAGAGTTTCAGGTAGGGGATTATGTCATGATTCGGATTCGACCTAAACGGTTTCCCTCTGGGACAGTTAAAAAATTGCAGGCTCGTAGTGCTGGACCATTCAAGGTATTGAAACGAATGGGCCCAAATGCTTATGTCATTGATCTTCCTCCTGATTATGGTATTAGCTCCTCCTTTAATATTGAGGATGTGGTTGCTTATAAAAGTCCCACAGCTATTCCTGATACCCCTTTTGATGAGTCTTTGCCTAATCCTATTGATGCCCCTGTTCCCACCCCTTTACCCTTACATCTACCTTATGCACATAAAGAATCTATTGATACTATTTTAGATGAACAGATTGTTTCTACCAGGGATGGAGGAGTTCACCGTTTCCTAGTTCGGTGGCGAGGGCGACCAGATTTTGATTGCACTTGGATTACTCGAGATGAGCTACAGCGACTGGACCCTGACTTGTTGGAGTATTATCAAAGCTCTTCAGATTTCCACTCGACGGGGTCGAGTTCTTCTCACCCGGGGGGAGTTGGTGCGGACACAAGATACAAGCCTCCAATTACACGCACGTATAGGAGAAAGAAGATGGCCCAACCTGTGGCCTTATGGCTAGGGCCTATTAGTCATTGGGCTTGAGTCTCAACAAGCCCAAATATTTAATAATTAGGGTTTCTTTAGGGTTTCTTTATGTTAGCTATTTAAACACTTTTTGGGATTATTGTAAGACAGTTTTGATGATTATTAAAAAAAACGTGTGTTTTCTTTTACTGGTGCCGACTCCAGTTTGCTTGGTGCTGACTCCAAGCAACCCCTAGGTGCTGACTCCTAGGGTTTTACCTCTTATTCTATTGTTTTTGTGGTTGTCCTACGTCACAATGCCCAAGGTAATTATGCTTTACTGCTTTATGATTCATGTGAGTCATACATTGATTGAAAAAACTAAATAGTTTCTGCTACGAACTCCATAGGCAATTGAAGTTCAAGGTGTTTCACAAAATCGATTGGAACTTCTGAAGGGAGTTAGTGGAGCTTTTAGGCCAAGAGTCCTTACTGCTTTAATGGGGATTAGTGGAGCTGGTAAAACTACACTTCTAGATGTGCTGGCTGGAAGGAAAAACTCTAGATTTGTAGAGGGAAACATTACCGTTTCAGGCTACCCAAAGAGGCAAGAAACTTTTGCTCGAGTTTCTGGATACTGTGAACAAAATGACATTCATTCTCCCCTTGTCACTGTTTATGAGTCCCTCTTATACTCAGCATGGCTTCGTCTGCCACCAGCGGTTCATGCAAAGACTAGAGAGGTTGTGGAAATAATCTATAGTTTATGTTACCTTCTTTTGTATCGTGACTATTTCCTTTTAAAACTTATTTTCAGGTTTATGTGGAGGAAGTCATGGAGCTAGTTGAGCTAACAACATTAAGAGATGCATTGATTGGATTTCCAAATGTAACCGGACTTTCCACTGAGCAGTGCAAGAGATTGACCATTGCTGTTGAGCTTGTGGCAAACCCCTCTATAATATTCATGGATGAGCCCACCACAGGTCTAGATGCAAGAGCAGCCGTCATTGTAATGAGAACTGTGAGAAATATAGTGGACACTGGAAGAACTGTGGTGTGCACTATTCACCTGCCAAGCAATGACATATTTGAATCATTTGATGAGGTAAGAAAACATTAATGTATAAACATACTCTAAACCATTTCTTCTTTCACTTTGGAAATCTTAATGCCTTCGATTCCAAAAATAGCTCATTCTATTGACACAAGGAGGTGAAGAAATATAGCTCTTTCTTTTTTCTTCTTTCTCTGGATTATCCATTTACAATGATTTTTCTTTTCCAATTTTTTGTTTTCAAAGGATATACCTGAAATTGATAGAATTGAAGATGGTTATAACCCAGCAACATGGGCCTTGGAACAGACAACAGGGGAAAAAGAAGGTGTTAGGTGTCAAATTTGCAGATGTATACAAAGCATCAGATCTTTTTAGGTTAGTAAACTAAGAACCACTCTTTACTGTGTTACCCCAAAAAAAAAAACAAAAACAAAAAATATTGACCTCTCTAGTTGTTGAAAATTAATCCCTCTTATGCGGGAGAAACAAAGCTTTCATAAGGGAGTTGAGTACACCTCCTCCTGATTCACAAGAACTTCACTTTCCGTCAAAGTACTCGCAGTCCTTTTTTACTCAATGCACAGTATGTTTGTGGAAACAGCACAAGTTGTATTGGAGAAACACAACATACAATGCTGTGTGACTTCTGTTTGGAATTTCACAGTCCGTTTTGTGTGGAATTATATTCTGGGGTCTTGGCACCAAAACGTACATGTATCCGGAAAAACCTAGGAACAAGGTGCTCCTCTTAAGGAAGTTCATAAAAAACTTATTTAAGATGTTTGAATTTATAGGACAGCAGAACAGGGCATTTTCAGTGGGTTGGGTGCACTGTATACTACACTTTTGTTCTTGGGATTTAATTCTGCTAGTGTAGTCCAACCAGTTATTGTTGCTGAACGAACAATTCATTATAAAGAGAGAGCTGCAGGAATGTACTCTGCTTTGCCTTATGCAATGGCACAGGTATTCACCATTCAAACTTTGAATTTTTTTTTTTCCCAATTGCTGGACTATGCCAATTGCCAAACAAGAGTTTAAATAAAATGACAATGATACCATAGCCTTGTTTCCAATGAAAGTAATATCTGATATCTCTCCTGTTTGCCTAAATTTTCTGGACTTAAGTGGTCATATTTTGTGGCCACCAAAGTTTATAAAGTTTGCTTCTATGACTCATCTAGCCTAGGAGGTCATTACTGGTTTCTTCCTTGCCTCAACTTTCATTTTTCAGGTGGCTATGGAGATCCCATACACTTTTGCTATGGTCTTTATGAACTCTGCTATAGTTTATCCAATGATTGGATATGAGTGGACATCCACAAAGTTCTTCCACTACCTTCTCTACCAGTTCTTCACAGTTCTCTCCTTGATATACTATGGAATGATGGTCATAGGAATAAGTCCTAATCTTCAAGTTTCTTTTGTAATTTCTGGTGCCCTTTACACAACATGGAATCTCTTCACAGGCTTTGTCATTCCCCAGAAGGCAGTTTTCTTCTAATCCTTGTTGTAATTCTTTTAGCTTCCTATGAATAGGAGGGATGTGATTTGTGACATTAAAGAAATTAACTAAATTGCAGAGAATTGCCATATGATGGAGATGGTTTGCTTGGATATCCCCCATATCATGGGGTTTCAATGGGTTGGCTACTTCACTATATGGAGACGTCAAAAATAAGCTGGACTCAGGCGAGACAGTTGCTGAGTTTATTAAGGATTATTTTGGGTTCAGACATGACCTTTTGTGGGTGGTATGTCTTGCACTAATAGGCAGTTGTGTGTTCTTTGTCTCTCTATTTGTTGCTTCTCTGAAGATCTTAATCTTTCAGAAAAGATAGGGAGGGAAAAGGTTTTCCAACATGAATTTCAGTGATACCATTTTGCTTGTTGAGTGTTGTCTAGGCCCTAATGTAGCAACCATGTAAATGAATTTAGAAATTAAAATGTGACAGTTTTTTTTTTTTAATTCCAAATATATAATTTGGGTAGAGAGGGGGGGGGGGGGGGGGTACTTAGTATTTAAATGAATAGCTTTTAATTTTTCAAATTGGTCTCAAATATTATATATTCACATAAAAATTTGTGTAATTGCATATATCATATATAAATTCCCCCCCCCCCCCTCAACTCAAATCCTGGTTGCGCCACTGATCATACACCTAATATACTTGACTCATTTGATCAATTTTGTTGGACCTAAAGGAGCCCAAGTGATCTCGAATATGTTGGTTGGTCACAATCTTAAAATTTCTGGGTGCTTCTCAGAATTATGAGGTAAGAAATGTGAGGATAAGGTTTCTCCCCGATGGTAAGCTTAACGCCATATGAATGAGAAAATGGGTAGTTAATGTTGTGTGTGTATCATATGACTATCTTGAATTTAATGACACTTATGATTATGACTAGATCTATAAGGGCTGAATTCAAATGTTTTGAAATTTTTTTTTTCTTATAATCAGAGGAAGTCTTGGCTTTATTCATTATGTGAAGGCATGAGAAAGAGAAGGCAAGTTCTTACTATCGATTATTGATAAGATGAAGCTATCCAATGACCATGAGACTTTTCTTCTAATTGTTCACACATGCCACCTTAGTATTCAAGATTTGATTTGTCTATTAGAATCTTTCCCTTGCCTTAAATTTGTCTTGCATTTACGCCTTACTTCTATCATTTGAGTCATCCTCATGACTTCCCCAAACCGTGACCATGATGCTGCTGAGTCCTTGAACTTTAGAACATGGCAAAATTCACCTTTAGACTAGGGGCTAGATGTCATCAATTAGGCCATTAGAGATCGGTACGTAACTACGGTGAATTTTAGCGCCTAATATGAGTCCCTTGACTTCATCTCGAGGGTAGCTATATTCTTGCTTGGGCTAACAAATTAGAACTTCGTGCCTTGGAGACATTTGGATACAATCATCCCTTACCTATCTCAAGTAAGTAACCACCACAACATTCACCTGTAAACAATATTCAACAATAAAGTTATTGTGGTCAAAATTACGTATAAAAACCCGCTTGAGGAGTGATGTAAAGCTGACCACGAAGGATTAATCAAAATACATAAACTTTTGGTCAATGTCGAGTGTCAACTTAGCAATCGGTTATTAATTAGACTTTTGGTCATGTGCGGATTAATTAGAATTTTTTTTTCCACCTTAATATCAGCTGATTTTTTTGTCTTTATACTAACACAATTAATTAATTATTAAACAGCTTAGAATTCTGTCATGAACTAATGCATAATCAAAATTAATCACTCAAGCCAATTCTTGGAAGTTCAATTCAATATCAAATAGTGTTAAATATTAGCTATAATATACTCCATGTTGAATATGTTTGTATAGATGTGAAAGAGTGAAGCATAAAATAGGTATACAAAAATACGAGAGTTACGTGGTTCAACCTAACGGCCTACGTCCACGAGAAAAACCTTAAAAGGTTACATCTTTAATATATTAGACTGTAGTACAAATCTTATGTTACAATGAACCATAACATGGATATATATAGTAGACTAAACCCTAGACTAATAAACTTATAATACAAGTAAAAGACTTGGCTTACACACAAAGTAGAATTAGGCTTGGGCCTATACTAATAGGCTAATATATCTGTAACACCCCCTCTCAAACTCAAAATGGAAGCTTGATAAATCCTTGAGATTTGATAAGGTTGAGAAGATCCCTTGAATGAAGTTTGGCTTTGTGATGGTGCTTTGACAATGCAACGGTCTTGCAGTGTTGATGCAACTTCTAATGGTAGCATGACTATACCGGAGAGTTTTGACGGTAGCAGTGAGAAGTTAAAGAAGATGAACGCAACGAAGAAACATCGAAGAGGATAAAAATTGCTCTTAAACACACCGTAAGACAGAAGACAGAAAACCATAACCACATAAAGGTAGCTCTTATACCATGTTAAATATTAGCTATGATAGGGAAGTATAAAATAAGAACACAAGAATACAAAAGTTACGTAGTTCAGTTTAATGGCCTATGTCCACGGAGAAAATCCTAAAGGACTACATCTTTAATATATTAGAGTATAATACAAATCATGTATTGCAATAAACCATAACATGGTATATATAATAGAATAAACCTTAGATTAATAAATTTCTAGTATAAGTAAGAGACTTGGCTTACACGCAAAGTAGAGTTAGTGTTGGACCTATACTAATGGGCTAATATATCTTTAATAAATAATAAACAAAAATTCTTGTGACACACTTTTCACACATTTTTCCGCAACTAGTATATGTCAAGTAAGAATTGGATTGATTTTCACTAGTACAAGTAATGATATTATGTGTATATAATGTAATCCAATCAAGCATTAAAAAATGTACAAAATTTTAGAGATAGTTTTGAGTTTTGACCAACATCATTTGCTCCAAATAATTGTTATTTATCATCGGATTAAGATACAAATTAACCCCTAAACTCTACTTTTGAATGTACAAATTGTGTCAAAATATGTCTTTAGCATCACCATCAGATGTGGTAAATGTGCCAAATGCCAAATATTTGGCACATTTACCATACCAAACACCAAAATCTCCTTTTATCAGATGTGCTAAATCCCATAAAATTTGCCACATGTGAACAGTACCGTTGCAAATTTGCAACGGTACTGTTCACATGTGGCATAATTTTTATTGTTTTTTTATTCTGTTTTCTCTCTCTCCTCTCTCCTCAGATTATTCTTTTCTCTTCACTCTCACCGTTCCCTCTCACCTCTGTTCTCTCTCACCTCTGTTTTGTTGATCTTGATCCGTCATTGCCGATCGTCATCGCCGTCATCACCGATCGTCATCGCCGATCCATCATCGTCGTCTCACCGGTTTCATTTTGCATCGTCATCGCCGATCTCTCCGGGCATCGTCATCGTCATCGCCAATCGGAATCAACGTGGGCATCGACGTTGAGGTGAGATCGGAGTGTTCGTCACGATCGTGGGCATCGACGTTGAGGTGAGGTGAGATCTTGATCGTGGGTTGCCGGTCTTAGTGGGTTTGGGTTGCCTGGGTTGCTTGGGTTTGGGTTGCCTGAGTTTCGTGGGTTTGGGTTGCCTGGGTTTTGATTGTGTTTTCTCGGTTTGAGTTGTTGTGCTAGTGGGTGTTGCTCTGTTTTTAATGGGTTTTGGGGTGGATTGTTGATGACGGTGGTTGTGGTGGTGGTTTTACAATGGATTATGCCTGCCACGGTGGCGGCGGCAGCAGCGGCAGCAGCAGTGTTGTAGATGTTTTTTATTGTGTTAGATATATTATTTTATTGTGTAATTTATATTATTTTAATGTGTAGTAAATATTATTTTAATGTATAAAATTGAAGTATAGAACATCTGATAAATGGTATATTGTAAAATAATAAAGTAAGTCTTTAATATGATAAAATGGCATAAATTATGCTACAGCTGATAAGGATGCTCTAAAAGAACTCAAATGGTAAAGAGTTATAAGAGCATCTCCAACAACTTCTTCAAATTTTTTACAGTTTGGAGAATGAACAGTGACATTTAACTTTTACATGCTCACTTTTTCAAATACACTTTCCAACAGATTCTCTATCTCATTTAAATATTATTTCTTCATTCATTATTTATTCTTTTTTAATCATCATTTATTCTTTTTTTAACAACTATATTTTTAATGAAAAGTGTTATATTCACAACATTTTACGCAATACTTTCACAACAAAATTTATGTGAAAAGTTGTTACTAGTTCTAATTTGAACCCACTACTGAAATTATTTTTTTGCTCGTCAATATTATCTAATAACAATCCGTTACTTAAAATTTATTGTGAAAATATTGTGTTATCATTTCTTTATTGCAATTTTTTATTTTTTATATTATTTTTCCCTTCCACCCCCATCTGGACACGTTTCTTCTTCTTTTCTTTTTTTTTTTCTTTTTTCCTTGGTTTTTTCTCCACCACCCACGTATCCCACTCCTTTCCTCTATCTACCTTCTTTTTCTTTTTCTTCTAGCTCATTCCGGAGCACTTCTTCTTCTTCAGCTATCTCTCTTTCTCTCTTTCTCTAGCTCTCTGTTTTTACTTTTTCTATTTCTACTTCTATTTTCTTTCCTCTTCAGCTCACTTCACACACACACACACACACACCCACACGCACAGCCGACATGGCCTTCGCCCATCTTTTTTTTTTTTTTTTTAATCTTGTTCTGATTTACTTTGTTGTTGCAATGGAGCTTAGATAGGCTTTCATGCTCTTGATTTGTTGTTTTTATTTTTATTTTAGATTTGTTGTTCTAATTAAATTTTTATTTTTTCATGTTCTTGATCTGTTACTGTGTTTGTGTTGATTGTGTTACCGTTTGAGAGGGACACAGATGAACAAAGAAGAGAGGAGGAAAGAGAAAGAATTTTTTTTTATTCAGCCGGATATTTTTTTAGGATAAAATAATGGTTTGAAGTTGCTACAGTGTTCTCTAAATTAAGAGAATTACTGTAGCAACTTCAAAAAATAATTTAGAGAACCTGTG
>NW_027069675.1:540704-650197 GCF_002906115.3 Quercus suber | reverse complement strand
GGGGGGGGGGGGGTGTGTGTTGGGATTTGCTCTTTAACATTTCTGTTGAAAACACCATAAGGTGTTAGTTAAGTTACAACTTACAAAGCTTTTGGCATGTAATGGTTTTTCAATGGAAATTTTCATTTTATTCTTTTTTCAGTACATTGGTAGCGGATTTGGACATGAAATTCTTTTGCTATGAAAGGAAAATTTTATTAAACCAAAACAGGCGTAAATAAGTAGCATTTCAAAAGAATTGGAGGAGTACAAACAGAACCAAAATAGCCATACAAGGAATTACATAGTGACCATCGAGCTAGAACATGAGAGGCCTAATTTGTGCCTTCGGGAATCAACATAAAACTAAAAGACATCACCTACACTTCTCTTTACTTCTAATCTCTACAAGCACATTGGCTATTTTCCATGGAATAGCAGCAGAAGGATAATTAATACTGAGTATACATTCCTTGCAATCCCCAACATTTGCCAGATTGTAGTTCAAGACTATATTGACAGCCCTGCTCAAAGCTTTGGCTTCGGCTTGAATAGGAAGACTGGTGTTCACTTTGATGGAGAAGGCGAACACCAAGTTCCCTTTTCAATCTCTATCAACGATGGTTATGGCTGACCTATTTGGATCAGCTGCGGCGTCACAATTGATCTTAAGACCTCCCTTTTGATGACAGTGTAGATTGGTGCCCTGCAAATTTTTTGTACAATCCTCTCCCAACTCCCAAGCTCCTTTGTCGAAAGTTTGAGGCCATGAATAACTTTGTTTCTTAAATTCCACACAATATCAGGGTAGCATACAAAGTGAAACTCTGCCTTTGATCTTATTCTGGCATTTGGTCTTTTGGAGGATCGCAAAGAAGTTTAGTTGTCGTGTAGTGCTTACTTGGAGGTTAGATATTCTAAGACCCCAGCTACATCTGAACTAGAGGGCTTTCACCAAAGGACATTAATGGACAAATGCAAGGCAGTCTATGCTTCATCTTCACATAGAGGGCAACTGAGCTCAACATTAGTGACAAATTTTGCAACGTTGGCTTTGTAGGGGAGAATACTTATGTACCCAACTAGAACGAGGAGAAAAACTATTGAGTTTGAGGACGGAAATGTCAAAGAATTAAAACCCAAGAACCTCCCAAAAGGGACTTCTTCCAAAGCAATGGTTGTCCCTGCTATGTCTGCTACTGTGGTATTGAAGTGAATATGATCATTGGTTCAAGGATGACTACTCCCTGTATCTGTGATATTGCAAAATCGGAAGTTTGTCTTGGTTGCTGAGAATACTATGAGAATTGTTGTGAAATGAAGCCTTTTTTTTTTCTTGTACTAAATTACAAATTATATGTACTTTTTTTATTTGACAAAAATTCAGTTCAATTCACTAACTTTATTTTTGTGCAATTGATCATTTAACTTTCAAATTTATTCAATTAAAATTCCCCTCCACCCCATAATGGAGATCTTTAAAAAAATCTAAATTTTTTTTTCAAAAAAATGATTTTCATTTGCTAGTTGGATTGTTTAATTTAAAAATTGAAAGAAAAATAAAAATGACTCCATTTTGGGACATTTATCAGCAATCTTCTAACAGAAGAAAATGAGATGTCTTAACTGAATAAATTTGAAATTTAATGGACTCAATTGAATGAAAGTGAAATTCAAGAACTTGATTCAAATTTTTTTATAATTTTTAAAAAATTTTAACACAAATACTCATAAATACTCAAAACAATGTTTTTGGAGACACTAATGGCACAATTCTAACTTAGTGTCCGTTTGGGATCTGCTTATTTTGCTGAAATTGAAAACTTTTTTCTGAAAGTAATATAAATAAAGGTAAAAATTAACTGAAATAATAGTAAAATAAATTGGTAAAAATAATTCATACTGAACATATACTTACACTGGAGATTAAAGTGATAAGATTGAATTAAATTTTGGACAAAATTAGTGAAATTTGTAATTTGATGAGGAAAAAAAAAAAAAAAAAAGCAATTATCAAATTCCATTGTCGAAAATACCCTTCCCGCTTTGTGTGGCAACTGTCAACAACGATCCCAACCATATCAACACCTTTTTTCTGCTTCTCTATGCATGGCTCGCCACTGATCATACACCTAATATACTTGACTCATTTGATCAATTTTGTTGGACCTAAAGGAGCCCAAGTGATCTCGAATATGTTGGTTGGTCACAATCTTAAAATTTCTGGGTGCTTCTCAGAATTATGAGGTAAGAAATGTGAGGATAAGGTTTCTCCCCGATGGTAAGCTTAACGCCATATGAATGAGAAAATGGGTAGTTAATGTTGTGTGTGTATCATATGACTATCTTGAATTTAATGACACTTATGATTATGACTAGATCTATAAGGGCTGAATTCAAATGTTTTGAAATTTTTTTTTTCTTATAATCAGAGGAAGTCTTGGCTTTATTCATTATGTGAAGGCATGAGAAAGAGAAGGCAAGTTCTTACTATCGATTATTGATAAGATGAAGCTATCCAATGACCATGAGACTTTTCTTCTAATTGTTCACACATGCCACCTTAGTATTCAAGATTTGATTTGTCTATTAGAATCTTTCCCTTGCCTTAAATTTGTCTTGCATTTACGCCTTACTTCTATCATTTGAGTCATCCTCATGACTTCCCCAAACCGTGACCATGATGCTGCTGAGTCCTTGAACTTTAGAACATGGCAAAATTCACCTTTAGACTAGGGGCTAGATGTCATCAATTAGGCCATTAGAGATCGGTACGTAACTACGGTGAATTTTAGCGCCTAATATGAGTCCCTTGACTTCATCTCGAGGGTAGCTATATTCTTGCTTGGGCTAACAAATTAGAACTTCGTGCCTTGGAGACATTTGGATACAATCATCCCTTACCTATCTCAAGTAAGTAACCACCACAACATTCACCTGTAAACAATATTCAACAATAAAGTTATTGTGGTCAAAATTACGTATAAAAACCCGCTTGAGGAGTGATGTAAAGCTGACCACGAAGGATTAATCAAAATACATAAACTTTTGGTCAATGTCGAGTGTCAACTTAGCAATCGGTTATTAATTAGACTTTTGGTCATGTGCGGATTAATTAGAATTTTTTTTTCCACCTTAATATCAGCTGATTTTTTTGTCTTTATACTAACACAATTAATTAATTATTAAACAGCTTAGAATTCTGTCATGAACTAATGCATAATCAAAATTAATCACTCAAGCCAATTCTTGGAAGTTCAATTCAATATCAAATAGTGTTAAATATTAGCTATAATATACTCCATGTTGAATATGTTTGTATAGATGTGAAAGAGTGAAGCATAAAATAGGTATACAAAAATACGAGAGTTACGTGGTTCAACCTAACGGCCTACGTCCACGAGAAAAACCTTAAAAGGTTACATCTTTAATATATTAGACTGTAGTACAAATCTTATGTTACAATGAACCATAACATGGATATATATAGTAGACTAAACCCTAGACTAATAAACTTATAATACAAGTAAAAGACTTGGCTTACACACAAAGTAGAATTAGGCTTGGGCCTATACTAATAGGCTAATATATCTGTAACACCCCCTCTCAAACTCAAAATGGAAGCTTGATAAATCCTTGAGATTTGATAAGGTTGAGAAGATCCCTTGAATGAAGTTTGGCTTTGTGATGGTGCTTTGACAATGCAACGGTCTTGCAGTGTTGATGCAACTTCTAATGGTAGCATGACTATACCGGAGAGTTTTGACGGTAGCAGTGAGAAGTTAAAGAAGATGAACGCAACGAAGAAACATCGAAGAGGATAAAAATTGCTCTTAAACACACCGTAAGACAGAAGACAGAAAACCATAACCACATAAAGGTAGCTCTTATACCATGTTAAATATTAGCTATGATAGGGAAGTATAAAATAAGAACACAAGAATACAAAAGTTACGTAGTTCAGTTTAATGGCCTATGTCCACGGAGAAAATCCTAAAGGACTACATCTTTAATATATTAGAGTATAATACAAATCATGTATTGCAATAAACCATAACATGGTATATATAATAGAATAAACCTTAGATTAATAAATTTCTAGTATAAGTAAGAGACTTGGCTTACACGCAAAGTAGAGTTAGTGTTGGACCTATGCTAATGGGCTAATATATCTTTAATAAATAATAAACAAAAATTCTTGTGACACACTTTTCACACATTTTTCCGCAACTAGTATATGTCAAGTAAGAATTGGATTGATTTTCACTAGTACAAGTAATGATATTATGTGTATATAATGTAATCCAATCAAGCATTAAAAAATGTACAAAATTTTAGAGATAGTTTTGAGTTTTGACCAACATCATTTGCTCCAAATAATTGTTATTTATCATCGGATTAAGATACAAATTAACCCCTAAACTCTACTTTTGAATGTACAAATTGTGTCAAAATATGTCTTTAGCATCACCATCAGATGTGGTAAATGTGCCAAATGCCAAATATTTGGCACATTTACCATACCAAACACCAAAATCTCCTTTTATCAGATGTGCTAAATCCCATAAAATTTGCCACATGTGAACAGTACCGTTGCAAATTTGCAACGGTACTGTTCACATGTGGCATAATTTTTATTGTTTTTTTATTCTGTTTTCTCTCTCTCCTCTCTCCTCAGATTATTCTTTTCTCTTCACTCTCACCGTTCCCTCTCACCTCTGTTCTCTCTCACCTCTGTTTTGTTGATCTTGATCCGTCATTGCCGATCGTCATCGCCGTCATCACCGATCGTCATCGCCGATCCATCATCGTCGTCTCACCGGTTTCATTTTGCATCGTCATCGCCGATCTCTCCGGGCATCGTCATCGTCATCGCCAATCGGAATCAACGTGGGCATCGACGTTGAGGTGAGATCGGAGTGTTCGTCACGATCGTGGGCATCGACGTTGAGGTGAGGTGAGATCTTGATCGTGGGTTGCCGGTCTTAGTGGGTTTGGGTTGCCTGGGTTGCTTGGGTTTGGGTTGCCTGAGTTTCGTGGGTTTGGGTTGCCTGGGTTTTGATTGTGTTTTCTCGGTTTGAGTTGTTGTGCTAGTGGGTGTTGCTCTGTTTTTAATGGGTTTTGGGGTGGATTGTTGATGACGGTGGTTGTGGTGGTGGTTTTACAATGGATTATGCCTGCCACGGTGGCGGCGGCAGCAGCGGCAGCAGCAGTGTTGTAGATGTTTTTTATTGTGTTAGATATATTATTTTATTGTGTAATTTATATTATTTTAATGTGTAGTAAATATTATTTTAATGTATAAAATTGAAGTATAGAACATCTGATAAATGGTATATTGTAAAATAATAAAGTAAGTCTTTAATATGATAAAATGGCATAAATTATGCTACAGCTGATAAGGATGCTCTAAAAGAACTCAAATGGTAAAGAGTTATAAGAGCATCTCCAACAACTTCTTCAAATTTTTTACAGTTTGGAGAATGAACAGTGACATTTAACTTTTACATGCTCACTTTTTCAAATACACTTTCCAACAGATTCTCTATCTCATTTAAATATTATTTCTTCATTCATTATTTATTCTTTTTTAATCATCATTTATTCTTTTTTTAACAACTATATTTTTAATGAAAAGTGTTATATTCACAACATTTTACGCAATACTTTCACAACAAAATTTATGTGAAAAGTTGTTACTAGTTCTAATTTGAACCCACTACTGAAATTATTTTTTTGCTCGTCAATATTATCTAATAACAATCCGTTACTTAAAATTTATTGTGAAAATATTGTGGTATCATTTCTTTATTGCAATTTTTTATTTTTTATATTATTTTTCCCTTCCACCCCCATCTAGACACGTTTCTTCTTCTTTTCTTTTTTTTTTTCTTTTTTCCTTGGTTTTTTCTCCACCACCCACGTATCCCACTCCTTTCCTCTATCTACCTTCTTTTTCTTTTTCTTCTAGCTCATTCCGGAGCACTTCTTCTTCTTCAGCTATCTCTCTTTCTCTCTTTCTCTAGCTCTCTGTTTTTACTTTTTCTATTTCTACTTCTATTTTCTTTCCTCTTCAGCTCACTTCACACACACACACACACACACCCACACGCACAGCCGACATGGCCTTCGCCCATCTTTTTTTTTTTTTTTTTAATCTTGTTCTGATTTACTTTGTTGTTGCAATGGAGCTTAGATAGGCTTTCATGCTCTTGATTTGTTGTTTTTATTTTTATTTTAGATTTGTTGTTCTAATTAAATTTTTATTTTTTCATGTTCTTGATCTGTTACTGTGTTTGTGTTGATTGTGTTACCGTTTGAGAGGGACACAGATGAACAAAGAAGAGAGGAGGAAAGAGAAAGAATTTTTTTTTATTCAGCCGGATATTTTTTTAGGATAAAATAATGGTTTGAAGTTGCTACAGTGTTCTCTAAATTAAGAGAATTACTGTAGCAACTTCAAAAAATAATTTAAAGAACCTGTGTGTATGGAGAAGCTACTGGAGAGATGAACAGTATCATTTGGTGGTCTAAATTTGGCTTTACCGAAACTGCTGGAGATGCTCCAAGACAGAGACTGGGTGACCCAAAGGGGGTTCTGGATGAAATTGAAAGCAGAGCAAGACATGGTGGGGTATTGGGTGTCGAGAATCAACGGCTGACACACTCGTTGGGTCAAAGAGTGTGTCAGATAAGAAGAGGCCCGCCAGCCTGTACGCCACCCATTTTGCCACTATTCCTAAACATATAAAGGGACAAAATTCTACCTACATTGCCAAATCTACCCCCATATCACAGCCTTTGTTTTTCCACCACGTGGTTAGCTATCTTTACTCAGACCCACCAAGGATGGTCCCGCCACCACAATAATCCCTCAACCACCTACCGGCACCGCTGATTCCGGGCTGAACGGTGTGATTAATAAAGCAATTTCTGCCCACAAGGACGGAGTGGGACCCAAAATTGAATACCCCAAAATGTAAGTAACACACAATCATATTTCATATACAAATAAAATGGTTTTGAAATAAAATAAGGTTTAATCATAGCACGGATGTAACATAAATACGCTCTCCTCCGTAGAAATAGTGGGTCGTGTGAACATATAAGAGTACCCATGTGAGCACAGAGCAAAAAGAACCACGCATGCAGTGTGCATAACTTTTCTTGGTAAATTCTACTAAAACTTTTTTGCGACCTTCCTAGTTTCTACAGGTCCTATAAAGAAACAAAGAAGAGAACAATTCTTCATTTGGCCTTATACATGAAGAACAAGTGGCTGGAATTTTAAGACGTTTTCTTCAATTCCCAGTTAGCTGCACTAGAGTAAAAACAGAACAAAAATCTAGTAAAATATTATGTAAAAAACAAAATGACTAAATGTAATAGACAGAATTTATGAACAATAAAATTATATAGGGAAAGAATCAATAATAAAAAAAACCCCAACTAAAAATCCATCAAGTGGTCAATTCCAATCAGTTCATGGAACTCCCCAACCCCCCCTTCATAAACAATTCAACTTCCTCCACCTGTAAAAATCATTGCAAATTAAACTTTTCAAAATAAAAAATAAAAATAAACTCAAAAAAATGAAAATGAAAATGAAAAACACATATTGGATTGGACCACCCTGAATCCCTGACCCCCCAATCAACTGCGCATTTCAACTCTATTACTTACGCACTGTGCACATTTTTTCTTTTTTCTTTTTTGAAGACCGGCCACCATGTTATCTTTTGCCTTTTTCTCTCCAGGCTTTTCCAAAATTCCAAGAATTCCTTTTCCTAGGGTGGAGTCCTTGACTCAGGGGGAGGGGTTTGACCCTCTGATCCTTTTGATGGGTCATCAGACGACTGTCGTAATCCATCATCAGTCTCACCTCTATTCATATCTTCCATCATACGCAGCACCTCTTGCATTGATGGTCTTTGATCGGGTACGGTTGAAACACATGCCATTGCAATTTGTAACAGTTGTACCATCTCTTCCTCAATGTTAGGGTACCTTATCAACTCCACATCAAATACCTCAGCTGTCCATTCTTCTCTTACAACTGATTGCACCCACCTAGGAAGATCAATGCCTTCCTCTCCCAATGAAGCTTGATTTGGTGCTTTCCCAGTCAATAGCTCTAGCAACAATACGCCAAAACTGTACACATCAGACTTGAACGTGACCTTGCGGGTTTCGACCACCTCTGGGGCACGGTAGCCCGCGACACGGTTCGGGGTGGTCGAGGCACCAAATAATGGGTTGAGTCCGAAGTCCGAAACGGATGCCTCCTGGTCGGGCCGGAGGAGGATGTTCGAGGACTTAATGTTGCCGTGGACTACTTTTCCCGACACGTGTAGGTGGGCTAAACCTCTTGCCGTGCTTAGTGCTATTTTCATCCGGTTGTCCCAGTCTAGTGGTGTCCGGCCTGACCCTCTGCTCCCTGCAAATGCAAAATTACCAACCTCCGGAAGTTCAGGTCACTTGGTCACCCATGAATGTACTTTACTAAATCAAGCTAATAAATTTTTTAAGAAGAAAAGAAAAAGTCTAATCAAAAATGCCAATCATGCCTATGTTGGTGCATTCGGTCCAGACAAATAGGTACGTACTAAATAAAATTATATGGTGCCAAAGAATAAACTAACTAACCAATTCATTACTTCATCAAATTTGGTACACCTAGATGGAAATTATGATTTGGGTGCATAGCATAACAAGTCGGCAAAAAAAATAAAAAGATATTTGATCTTTGGGTGCATAAGCTCTATTGTAAATAACGATGGCTTGTGTGTGCCCAAGAGAAATGGTCAAATATTCCTCCAAAAGGCAAGGTAAATGAGTGAATTGCAATTAAAAAATTCAACAAAAACAAAAAAGAAAGAGAAAGTGCAAAAGTTAACTATAGATGAATAAAAAAAAGGAAAAGTGCAAAATGATGTCGGTGACTTATTAATGCTACATCATGAGGGCGTGTTGTAATGTTGGTGGCAAAAAAACGTAGTTCACACTCTTGGAATGTTTGCACTGGTCCGGGAATTAAACAGTGGAATCTGCGCACTCTGCGCTGGTTAGAAAATTAGAAAATACTCTTTTCTTTTCTTTTTTTTTTGAGAAACAATTAGAAAATACTATTAAATCAGAGAAACACCTACCCTAATTTTCTAATTATAATATTGATACCCCTCCATGGTGTCACTTGGACATAATGCAACACAGATATGCATGTGCTTTATAATTTATCCACTAGAGATCAAACAAAATAAGATATTAATCCACTCTAAAAAGTAAGAACATACTTTCCATGACTGTAACAGCTGGACCTTCTCGACGGTCAAGATTCGACCAAAAGACTAATCAAGATTTTTTCTTTAAAAAAATCGTTAGCATATTACAAAAAATCAAATGTCCACACTCCACACCAATAATCCATATTCCACGTCAAGATCTTTCTAGCTCAATTAATACCTCCTATTTTTAACTGCTACTTAACTGTGACATCTTGACATAGCTTAATAGCTCAATTAATACCTCGTATTTTTAACTGTTAACTGTGACATCTTGACATAGCTTAATTGATACTCGTGTTTTTAACAAAGACGTCTCGAGGTCCAAATTTTTCAACTCCACTTATGGTATATCAAAAAATAATTCATATACCTCATTAATAAAAATATAAAAACTAAATTATTTTGTGCACCAAACAAAAAAAAAAAAAAAAAGAATTATACTTCAAAAATTACCATTTCCATGAAAAAAAGGAAAAAAAAAAAAGGGAAAGGTTGAAATGATACCGTGAAGAAGAGCAGACAAGCTTCCAGCAGCCATGAAATCATAAACGAGCAATTTCTCATCCTTGGAATAATAAAACGCCCGGAGAGGAACCACATTCTGGTGTTTGATCTTTCCCAGAACCTCCATTTGCATATCGAACTCTCTCTTGCTCACCGCCACATCCTTGAGCCGCTTCACCACCACGGTGGTCCCTTCCTCCAACACCGCCTTGTACGACGTCCCCACGCTCCCTTTACCCAACACTTCCGCCGAGGCTCTCAGCAAGTCCTCCAAGTCGAAGCTATAAACCCCGCCATCAAAGAAAACCAGCTTGTTCCTCTCCGCCTCAATGGACCCCCCTGTTATGTCTTCCTTAGACGACGACGTTCCAGCCTCCGCAGCTACCGTGCGTGCCGTCGTTGACGGAGGCTTTGGTGGCTTAGCTGTTTGTCGGCGACGGTGTCGTTTTTTGAGGCAGAGGAAGAGGATTACTAATAGGATTAAAGCTAATAAACCCGCACCGACTCCGATTGCGATTTTAGCGCCTTTGGATAGTTTGTTGGACTTTTTACGAGACGGGTTCGGAGCCGGGTTTTCGGGGTTGGGCGATGGAGCCGGTGAAGGAAAGAATGGGCTGCACTGATTATTGAGCGGTTTCCCACATAGATCTACGTTTCCGGCGAATGCGGAAGCGTCGAATTTCGACAACGTTTGAGGGATCGAACCGTTGAGGTTGTTGTTGGACACGTTGAAGTTAAGCAAAGGGGCTGTAATACTAGGTAGCCTGCCGGAGAAGCCGTTGTTTTCTAAAAAAAGACCGGTCAAGTGGGTGAGGTTGTTGATTGAGAATGGGATTGGACCTGTGAAATTGTTGGATGAGAGATCGAGACGAGTCAGCCGAGTTAGCCGAGTCAACCCGGCCGGGAACTCGCCCGTGAGCTTGTTGTTCTGGACGTAGAGGCTACGGAGGAGAGTCAAGTTGGAGAAATCTGAGGGGATCTCGCCGGAGAGACGGTTTGCACGGAGACTCAGAACTCGGAGTTGACTCAGCCGGCCGAGTGTGTTGGGCGGAATCGGACCCACTAACCCAACCCCTGGTAAACGAACAGAGTACACGAAGCTACGATTAGGGTCGCACTCGACTCCGACCCAGTTGCAGGCTGAGTCAGTCGAGTTCCATTGTACGCGGTTCGCGTGTGGGGTCTGGTTGAGAAAAGCAAGGAGAGCTTGCTTGTCCTGAGTCGGCTCAGAGTGAACTCGCCCACTCAGTAGTAAAAGCAGCGATACGAAGCACAATAACCACACTGACCCAGAGTCAAAACCCACTGCCGCCATTTGGGTATCAAATTCTCAAACCCAAACAAAACGAAAACAACAAAGAATGAAAAACAATCTCTCTCTCTTCTCTTCTACATGCTTGTTTTGTAATGACGGTTTCGGACAATCCCAAAAGCTGTTTACCGTCGAAATTTCATAGGGGAGAGAGAGAGAGAGAGCTATGTGAGCTCAAGAGTGAGAGGTTTTTGTAAGATAGAAGGTATTTTAGGTATCACGAGGTTGCAAAGTGAAAAAAATAAAGCTGTGAGAGAAAAGAGGGAGAGAGAGAATAGAAGCAGTATGTGCTGGCAAAGTGGAAACGTTTTTCTTTTTTTTTTAATTGTTGCAGTAAATTTCAGGAAAACAACGTATTTTTGAAGTTCCTTACGCGTGCTTACGGCGCGTGACGTTCGATGAAATCGATGGATACCTACTTTTTTTACTTTGGACTGAAATTTGTCACTTTTTGATTTTAGAAGCCACGTACCAGAAGCTGTGACCGCGCGTGGGAATTGTTGTATTTTAAAGTGCATTTGTGTTTTGTTAAACGGCAATGCGTAGTGCTAATTTAATTTTTTTTTTTTGCTGAATGCGTAGTGCTAATTTAATTGATAACAATTTTGGTAGCTTTTGCATGTATTAAAAAAGTAAAGTATGACCTACACTGATAAGGTAAAGCTGGGCCTGGGTTTTATCGAATGGTTCCTTTCTAAGGTGTTTGAGTTTTCACTAAGTTCGGCCTTTTGTTTAGGCTTATGAGACTGATAACTTATAGGACCAACCCATTTTTTAACCTTTGTTTTTTTTTTTTTTTTTTTTTTTTTGAGAGAGTATAATTACCAGCAAAGGTTTTTTTTTTTTTTTTAATTAAACTTTTAGAGCTCTTGACACTTGGTTAAGAGTCTTGTGTGATTTTAATAACACGGTTTAGGTTTCATTCTTGAGGATAATTTTGAGTGTAGATCTCACTTTCCTACTTCGTATAAAACAAATTGTTTAGGTTTGGACATATGGCTTTCTTGAATTGACGCTCTAATAGTAATATCAATAACTACTCCAATCTTTAGGCCCAATGGAGAAGGGGGAAATTTTATAAAGAAATAGAGAAAAGTTGTTTTCATTTATTTTTTTTCCCCCCAAAATGCTAGACGGGTGTAATGCATTACATGTAATATAAAATATATATAAAATGTTAACAAAAGAATAATTATAAAAACTAACGAACTTCCTGGTCTTTAGCTTTTGTTTGTTATGTTTATGAGTTTATCCACCTACTTTGGTTGTAACTTAGCTTGAAGTAGATGCTTTGGGGTTAGAATGTTCTGACTTGTGCTTTGTTTTTTTTGTTGTTTCTTGTTTAATGAATGCCCAATTTACCAATATATAAAACTAACAAATAAGCATGTGAAGTATTATTACTAGATGAGCAAGACTTAGGTACAATACTTAGATGCTATTTCTTAAATTCATCTTTTAAGATTCTGCCAAGTAGATTTTTTCTCATAGGATGGAAGTGCATTTTCTAGTTAAGTAGCCATATGGCTAAATCTTAAGAGGAGAACCTAAAGAATAGCACCTAAAGTACTGTACCTAAATTTTGTCCATTACTAGATTATGGATATAAAGAAAAATTAATGAAAAATAAAAATCAATCAGAAATTTTGCGGTTACTAATATTGTTAAGGATTAATTAAGTATAATATATTCATTTTAACATTTGTAGAGAATTAGTTTACATGATATTAATCACAAAGTAATTGAAGTGTGATCAAAGGAAATGCAAATTATAACAAAATCCTATTGGAGCAACTTGTCACTTTAATTTTAAAATTAAAAAAAAAAAATTGATTAATTCTATATTTATTTAAATAAAAACAAAGGGAAAAAAAAAACACTACAACACAATAAACCATGTAGTGAAAAGATGGCGGAATACTCATCTTGAGCCAGATGATGCAACAATGTAAAACCAAAATTTTATTGTACTATTATACAATAATATAATATAATATAATATTATTTTAGTTTTATTTTCTTAATAAGGGTCTGTTTGAATACCGCTTATTACTGAAAATTAAAACCACTATAGTAAAATAATTTTTAAATATGTGAATAGTACTGTGTAACCTAATTTTAAAGTTAATTTTGCTAAATTTTATACTTGTGGGTCCCGTGAACAATACACGGGACCCAACTTAAAAAACTCAGACACACAGTCTGCCAGTATCCAAACCCAACCTAAGTGTACTATCTTACAAATTAAATTACATTTAATACATTATATTGAATACAGTTTTTTATTATTTTTAAAAAGTCAAAGTATACATAAATATTTTATTAAAGTAAATAAAAATATCCTTTAATTATGAAAAACAATAAATTATTAAGGTTTAAATATACATTCAGGCTGTGTTTGTTTTGGGTGTAAATGATTTCTGAAAAATATTTTACACCCAGCAGCGTGTTTGGGTGCACATGTAAAATAAAGTTTTCTGGAAAATCTTAAACTTTGACTGTAAAATAAGCCATTTGACCCGGAAAATCATTTACGCTTCTCTTTTACCTTCAAATGATTTCCAGACTCAAGACACCCGACGAGAAAGAGAGAAAGAGCAAGAAGAGAGAGAGAGAGAGAGAGAGAAAGAGCAACCCAACCTAAAACACGTAGACGCACAGTCTACGGGTATTCAAACCTAGCCTAAGTGTACCATCTTACAAATTAAATTACATTTAATACATTATATTGAATACAGTTTTTTATTATGTTTAAAAAGTCAAAGTATACATAAATATTTTATTAAAGTAAATACAAATATCCTTTAATTATGAAAACCAATAAATTATTAAGGTTTAAATATACATTTAGGCTGTATTTGTTTTTGGTGTAAATGATTTTCGAAAAATATTTTACACCCAGCAGCGTGTTTTGGTGCACATGTAAAATAAAGTTTTTCGGAAAATCTTAAACTTTAACCGTAAAATAAGCCCTTTAACCCAAAAAATCATTTACACTACTCTTTTACCTTCAAATGATTTTTGGACTCAAGACACCCGAAGAGAAAGAGAGAAAGAGCAAGAAGAGAGAGAGAGTAAAGAGAGTGATCTAGAAACACAAACAAGCACACTCCACCTGAAGCACATCCTCGTCGAACTCACACCTAGAGAAAGAAGACTCATCCCTCAAGTCGAGCAATGAGAGGGTACTCCGCCGACCCATCCCTTGTCCTCGTCCTCCGTCGATCCATCCCTCGTTCTCAGGGTAGCCACCGAAAAATAGATCGGACCACCGTGAGTCCATGACCTAGTGAACGACCTAACCCTAAGACAATCAGACCGCCATGAGCAACCCACCCCTGAGCCGATTTGTCCACCATGTGAGCAACCCACTTCAAGCTTTGCATGTACCCGATCCACCAAGGCAAAACTCTCCCTCATGCTGGCGAAGCCCATCTCACCTCCAACATCTTCGATCCATCGCTCCCATGCTACCGACGAAACACTTCTCTCAAACCCACCCTCTACAATACCCGATCCACCCAAGACCGATCTCGTTGCCACTGCTGAAGATCTTCACTGTCGTTGAAGACCAATCTTGTTGACCCAATCTCCATCTCTTTCCCAATCTATCTCTCTTTCCCTCAATCTCTCACTCTTTCTTCCTCCTTTCACCGATCTATCATGTAAATGTTTTTATTTTGATTTTTGGCTGTGTTTAGTGTATATTTTGAAATTTTTTGTAATAAAATTTGTTTGGATGCTGAGAAAATGTGAAAAATTTATAGGAATATAGCATTTTTAGAATGTTACCAAACACCGAAAATCGATTTTCGGACTATTTTCCATTGTAGAACCAAACACCCGGATTTTATTTTCCTTACGAGAATTCACTTTTCCCTGCATTCATTTTGCACTCGAAATTCGATTTACATTGAACCAAATGTAGCCTTAATCCTCAACCTTTACCCCATAATTCAAAATGGTCATCATCCTTTGAAATGATTCATTTTAATTCTTATTTTTTTTAAGTTTGTATATAAAAAAAGGGGGGGGGGGGCAAAACTACACTATTGGTCCCCTAAAACTTGCCTACTAAGTTCTTTTAGTTCCTGAAATTTCAAATGAGCACTATAAGCCCCTGTAAGATCCAAGACCTATATAAGTCCTTTTTCTTAGTTGGGTTTTTTTTTTTTTTAAGGACCTATAGTGACATTCTTTTTTTCTTTTCTTTTTTTGGTTAGGTGTTTTTTTTTTTTTTTTTTTTTAAAGGACCTATAGGCTCTTGTAAGACCCAAGACCTTTAGAAACGCTACTATAGACCCAGTATTTTAAAACGCCACTATAAAGCCCTTATAATGTGATCAATGATTGATCTTTGAATTGGCATGCTCTATATTCTAGATTGATCTATGTGGTGAGAATTTCTTCGAGTCTTGAAAAAATTAATGAGAATGGAATTGAGGCATCGAGGTGCTTAGAGTTGAGATGAAATGTAAGATGGAGGATTATTAAGGTGAGATTGAGACGATGACGTCAGTAAATGGTCTGATACCATGAGAGATTGTTAAAAATAGATGAAGAATTATTAATGATGTATTGTGAAAGAGATGAAAACTAGACGTAGAGTAATGCTAAATTATCATTAATTTAAAAGTAGTCACATCAATGTTATTTTAACACCCAAAACACTAAAATACCCACTTGTCAAATCTATAATTTTTTTTAACACCTAATTACAGTAATTAAATTGTTATCTCTGTGTTTCTCAAAAAAAAAAAATTTGTTATCTCTGTCACATAAAAAAAAAAAATTGTTATCTCTGGTAGTTTATTATAACTAAATGGCAACACAAAAAAACGTTATTTAAATGAAAGCTAGAGAAAGTAAGGGACTCGAATGATAAAAGAAAGAATAAAATAATAAATAAAGAATATTTAAATGAAATAGTAAAAGAATAAAGTATTTATATAATATTAGATATATTATAAAATGATGTGTTAAAAGTGGTAAATTAGCTTTTCAAATTGTTAAAAGCTAAATATTGTGAATGCTGTAAATGACTAAATACATCGCTATACAAAGCAGGATTTACTATATACTCGAGCAAAGACAATTATTTCAGATAGTCATTGCATAGTAAAATAGGAAATAACAGAAAACAAACTTTAAGGGACTTTTTTTTTTTTTTTTTTTAGAATAATCTCTAAACATATTCAACTTATAACTAATTAACTAACATAAGACTTGTGGCCATAATGCTTCACTGAACACTGCATTGCGAAGTATTGAGAATAAATAGAACGACAACGTCGCATCACAAATGTTCTAAAACCGTGAGAGTCAATGACCTGTCACTCTCTTAGTACAACAGCTAATACAACATATCATTTATGAAAACAGTTCAACCAACACCCTCTAAAGTCTTCTTATTCTTTTGAACTTAAATGGAGGACAACACCACAGAGTAGTAGCTTGAATCCAATAATCTCATCCACTAGTTTATTCTGAAGGATGTAGAAGTAGTAAGTAGAATTTGACTTTGAGATTAACACATAAATTACTGGTAAAGCATAATTATTGGAAAATAAATAAAAACTATGTATCACATGTAAGCAACAACAAAAAGGTGGGATACCAACAGACCAATAGTACGAGTTGAGGTTTTCTATACTTCAAAAACTGACTTCACTTCGGCATCATCGTTCAATATTCACATGAGACTCAAGACTCATTCAAAAAGGTTCCTGCAGGCTTAGTGATGTACTACGTTCCAATTCCACAAGGACCACAACAGAGTTGATGGCATAGAAATCAGATTTCATACCTGCCTATTCTTTATTCTTTCTTTTTTCTTTTCTTTTCTTTATTTTTATTTTTTATTTTATTTTTTTTGTGCTTTACACATACCACTCTTAAAATTTGAAGTGTATCAATTTAATCTTTAGACTTTTGGTTTGAACAATCTACTAAGTGACTAACTGCTAAGGGTCTTGTGGTTACTTAATTGGCACATTTTCATACACAAAATACTTAAGAGTTTAAGAGGTAAAATGATTCAATTTGCGAGATTAACAACATATTATAACTATTTAAAAAAAAATAAAAAATAAAGCCTAAGTGACTAACCATAAATTAGGTTAATGACAAATTAAACTTTCTGTTAGTATTTGTCTTAAAATGCAACAGATTTAATAATGTAGTGTATACATGGTAATAAGTAATAACGACATTCAAAACTATTAAAATATGACAGAAACATACATATACATGTAATGTGATTAAGTTTGTTAGTCTTAAGTTCTAAAAAAAAAAAGTTCGTTAGTCTTTAACATAAAATATTAATAAAATGTTTGATGTCTCACAAAATACCTAATGTACAAAGGGATAATTTTTTAAATTGAAAGTTTAAAACCAAAATTTACCTTTACGTCAAAATCTAAAAGTGATATTGGTAGAAAGCCTGTTACTTTTGGTCATAGATTAGCCTTGTTTATTTAGATGAAACTTCTTGTGCCTTCAAATGACATACTCTAAGTGATTTGACCTCCATAAGAAGAAGAATGTGCATTTTCAAGTCTAAAACAAAGACCCATGTTTAGCACGAAGAAAGAAAAGTTTCTAAATTTTTGAAAACTTTTTGATAGCTGTTCAACAGCTCTTTGATTGATCGAAAAGGTGTCAAAGCTGCTCAATAAATCAAGAATTATTTTGGATTGATAAAAAATCACAGATTTTGTCAGGTCAAGCCTAATACGTTGTATGTTTCACTCCTAATGTGTGCCCTATTTTGCTGGACAATATAAGAACACATTGGGGACGACCAAACAGAGAGAGGGGGAGAGAGAGAGAACACTTTTGCCATACAAACATGTCTCATATTTCTCTCTATTTCACCATGATACCAGTATTTAAAAACTAGATTTGAAGACAACATCTTTGAAGATTGGTGATCAAGGCTAAAGTCACAGTACTATCATAGACTTGTTACTGTGAAGTAAACCTTCAAGATGAATGTTGGAGTCAATCAGAAATTCTAGTTGTGAACACATGTACATCATTCATTAAGAGCATTCACATCAGCTCATTTAAAGTCTTCTAAAATACATATACAGTGCAAATTTTACACATTTTGAGTAAAAAAACACCCACATCAGTGGGTGTAAAAATATGTAAAGCTGGCCATATTTTTCCATGTGCTACAGTACCCGTGTAAATATACACGGGTACTGTAGCACATGTAAACATTAAAATAATAATATCACAATCCACACGGGTAAAGTTAGCCATTACTTTGATTGTACTTTGTGTTAGTGTCTCTCATGCATTTTATAGCCTCTGGTTACCCATTGGGAGAAAGCACAAGTTATAAATAAATAAATAAAATGAAGACCTGATAAGAAACCACCTGATCAAGCAGAAAGCATAGAAGAGTTCTACAAGCCCAACATTTTAGGACTTCAAAAATGTAGTAATTACTACTTTGGCACAAAATTCCCACCAAATCAGTTTGAAGTAACCTCCTCCAACTCATTATATGACAAATAAATAGACTCCAAGAACAGCACAATTGGCTGGAGACCTCACCTCATGAATGACGTTCGTCGAAGCCACTATTTTAATAATCCACCCACCGGTGGGTCACTATTTGGCGGTACGGTGGGCGGCGAGACCAATCCGGCGACGTTCGCCGAAGCCACTATTTTGGTGGTTCGGCCATCGGACCTCCAACAAGAGCGGCTCCATTGGCCGAGCCACCGGTATTGGTAGTTTACTTAAAATATAAGTTTAAATTAAAAAAATTATGATCATTAGAGAAATAATAAAAAAAATGGAGTATAATGAATATTTTATTGAGATATCCTGTAAAGTAAATGAACTGATATGGGTGTTTTGTAAAAGTGAATGTGTAAAATAGAAAAGTAGCATTTTAGTGTAAAAATGAATGTGTAAAATACACATACTGATGTGAATGCTCTAAGACTTTCATATATTAAAGAGTTCAGAAGTTCTTAAATAGTAAAAGGTTTTTGCTCTAGGTATACAGTTTTATATTAGATTGTAGACTTCTTTCGATATATTGGTTGGTCTTTTTGGGAAAAATTCACCGGCGGTTTTTTTTTTTTACTTTTGAACCATTGTTCCATTAACTTTTCTTGGATTACCATATTGTGTGTTGACTATATTTTCGCTGGTATTTATTTTGTTTGCACAATCGTGGTCTTGTTCACATCAATCCATGGTTGTTCATAATTGGCTTAATTAATAACTTGAGATTAAAATTGGATAACCAGTATTTGTGAGGTCTAAAAAACCAAAATTAATAGATGAATTATTAACTTTGGCTTAGTTTTTATAAATGTTCAAAATTAGGTTATTCAAATCATAATTTTTTACTAAAGTTTGTAGTGTGTTTTTTTATTAGAATCTTATTTTCTCTCCCTTTTATGCATATATTTGTATCTCAAAAAAATTATTAAAAAAAAAAAGTTATCCAAAACATGCAAATTTTTCAAAAGCATAAAATGAATAAAAGGTGGGAAAGTTTTAAACTTCTAATAGAATTTAATTTTATTGTGGTAGGCAGTCGCTCTGTCTCTGTGATGTAACTTGAAGCAACTTCAGAATTTGAATTTTGCCGCTATCTACATCGTAGTTTGACAAATGGAGCAAGCATACCTTTTTTTGAGAGGATGGAGCAGACATATCTTAGCGGTCTCGTTCATAATTTAATATTTAGAGGGAAGAAAATTGAGCTTTTTCAAAATTTTGTAGCAATTTTCCTAGTCTTTGAGGGAGTAAATGATAGATGAGAATATGAGACGGACACGTAGAAAATGGACCGCCAATATTTTAAATTCACAAGGTCATTGAGCCGCAAACTTTGACAAATAGCTCCATATTCATTAAACAATTGCAATCCATACCTCCCTGGTTTTCCTTAAAACAGAGCTGAGGAGCATATATATATATATATATATATATATATTTATTACCATCAATTATTAAGGTTTGAACCCAAACTGTGTATCTTTCTTCTAGATGGACTCCATCTCAACCGGTTCCTTCTCTTCGGACACACAGTAATTTTCAAATAAGGCTCTAGGCCCACTACGTAAGGTTGGGCTCCCCCCCCCCCCAACAATAAGTATTACTGTTTACTCAAAAAAAAAAAAATGTAAAGCCATTTGGTAACGTTATTCTAGTAACGTTGTTTGTATTTTTTGAAAATACGTGTGGATGAAAAAGTGTGTAAAAATACGTATAATGTTGTTTAAAAATTAAAAACATGTGTTTAAACACATGTACCAAACATTTGAAAAGGTCATGGTGAAATTTTCTACATAACTTTTACACAATTTGGCCCTTTTCCCCCTCCAAATTAAGTATTAAAAGAATTATTTATGTTCTATTATCTCAAATTTTAGACTGAATTATTCTCAAACTTAGCTAGATATTCTAAATTTGTGCAGTAATATTTTCTAAAGTGGGGCAATATTTCATTCTTCTGGATCTGTTGGTGCTACATATTTCACAATTTTCTAAAATAAATGTATCTTTTGGAATCCACAATTTCAATTCTTTTATGTTATTTTAGATAGACTAGTGTGCATGGTCTTATGTCACTAATATTCATTAAGTAATGGCATTGTAATCTATTTAGTCACCAAAACCAGCAAGATTAATTGTTTATTAGTATAGTTGGAGATTGGAATTTCATGGCTGGTGTGCCAGCAGAGAGTACATCTGGACCAATTCCAACAAATGATAACCGGCACGGTTTCACTTTTCAGTTTTCATGATGTTCTAGGCTTCTAGACATATGGCAGAAATGATATCGTCTGCCTTTAATATTATTAAAAAAAAAAGGTTGCTATTTTCTTAGCCTTATTAATTTGTATATGAAAAAAAGATATCCTAGAGATCCCTTTTACAAACACTAAAGAGACGCTTTGATTTCCAATTTTNATTATTAAGGTTTGAACCCAAACTGTGCCAAAATGTCACATTTCACATTGTAAAAGTTTTTCAATTGTCACAACTATTAGGCAATTTTTTGGAGAAATAATATAAGGTTTAAAATACTTATTATTATTTTTGTATTTATTTTAATAATTGTAAGGTTAGGATTTGTGGCCCAAGCCCAAAACAATAAATTTGTAGAGCATGAATGATAGAGCTAGGCTGATTATGGAATTAACAACGGTTGATTACAACCTCCAAATATAAACCAGCATAAAAATATACGTAAAGACGAAATGAATTGAAGTCCAAAGAGGTTTATGATAAATTGAATAGTGATTACAGTTCTTAGAGCTACAGTAAAGGCTTTCTTTCTTCTCTATCGTCTTCTCTCCCTCTTTTCTTTTATCAGGAGCTCTTCTTCTTTATATAGCATCCTTCCCCATCATCTCCATCGTCATTTGTTCTTCATCTGTGTACCTACTTGAGTATATGTCACGTCATTCATCTTCTTTAGCTATTTGTGAGTGGCAGTAGCTGAGGTTACACTGTTTAGGGGTCTTCTCCACATAAATGCAGTCAGAAAAGTTGTTGCAGTGCATTTAATACGGTGGTAGTAGCTTTTCCTTTAGATATTTTTTCGTTCTTATCGTCTCCCAACATACCTAGAGTTTATCTTTATCATTGGGGTTGCTAGGAAGATCATTCGGACCTTCCACACGTTTGATTGACCAAGACTATTCGTATCCGAGGAGCAAGACCTCTTCGGACCACTGGTGACCTCTTCGGATTGTACTTCTCCTTCATTTCCAGGTATCTTTCTTCTAGATGGACTCCATCTCAACCGGTTCCTTCTCTTCGGACACACAGTAATTTTCAAATAAGGCTCTAGGCCCACTACGTAAGGTTGGGCTCCCCCCCCCCCCAACAATAAGTATTACTGTTTACTCAAAAAAAAAAAAATGTAAAGCCATTTGGTAACGTTATTCTAGTAACGTTGTTTGTATTTTTTGAAAATACGTGTGGATGAAAAAGTGTGTAAAAATACGTATAATGTTGTTTAAAAATAAAAACATGTGTTTAAACACATGTACCAAACATTTGAAAAGGTCATGGTTATTTTCTACATAACTTTTACACAATTTGGCCCTTTTCCCCCTCCAAATTAAGTATTAAAAGAATTATTTATGTTCTATTATCTCAAATTTTAGACTGAATTATTCTCAAACTTAGCTAGATATTCTAAATTTGTGCAGTAATATTTTCTAAAGTGGGGCAATATTTCATTTTCTGGATCTGTTGGTGCTACATATTTCACAATTTCCATCCTTAAAAAAAAAAAAAAAAAAAAAAAGGCTTTGATAATTCGATGAAGATTGAAGAACAATGATATTCGTTTTCACTAGAAAATGGTCCCCTACACAATTAGGCTAAAAAATGAAAAGAAAAAAAAATCTAATTGTTTCCAATTCTTTCTAAGCGATTATTTAGTGGGTGACTGAGTGCAATTTATATGATATGATGATATTGAAGTGGGTGTAAAGTGAAATTCGTACCATGACAAAATTTAACTGAACTATCACAAGGCAAAAAAGTAATTTCAATGGTAAAATTAAATGTAAAAAAGTTTTTTTTTTTTTTGAGAAAGTACAAAAAAAGTAATATTAGTATTGAGTTTAAATTAATATTGTTGAAGTAGCATTCATTATCATATGATAGAATTTCAACTTTAAAAACAAAAAACTTTATCAGTTAAATTAACTGAAATCCGCTACTATTTTAATCTATATAATTGGGTGTATTAAGGAGAAACCTCTTAAATACTTATATAGGAGTAAGGACCCAAATTTGTATATAGGGCCTTGGGCCTTGGCCGAGAGCGTGAGTAGCTCGAGGACGAAGGAATGGTAATGAATGGTTCAGACTCAGAACTTAATGAGCAAGATATAAATGGGAAGGTGGTCTGGGGAGGAATATCTCCTCGAATAAGCTAAATATAGATCAGATATAGATCCTAATGATCAAAGTGACCTTCCAGGAAGCTTTAATGATAGGGACGTGCGCCATAAACGTATAAGAAAGATGGGAACCCAAAAATATATAAAGAAAAGCTGCTATCACTGCATTGAATGCATTATAGCTGCTTTTCTGGCTGCATTTACATGGAGAAGACTCCTGAACAGTGTTGTCTTGGTTATCACAACTCATAGAAAACCAAAAAGGGTGTCTAATGGGACTGGCACTCAAAAAAGAACTCAAATGATCAACAAGTGTAGGCTCAAGATGGTCCAAAAGGGACTATAAAATGTAAAAGACCCTCCATGAGAATTGGAAGAGAAAAAAGAGAGAAAAGGCAATGTCGCAATCTAAATTGCACTTGTACTCTATTTGACTGAGTTATATGAAAACTCACCTCCTCGGGTAGTGAATTCATTCAGCTCTATATTCTTTGTTCTTACTTAATCACCTTCTACATCCATACTAGCCGTTGTTAAATTCACTAGGGTCTAGTTCTTTAAACTCACTCTCTACAAATTTATTATACTGGACTCATTGGGCCAATATCCCACACACTTTGGGAATGGGCTGCGAAACATGTCCCTACAATTAGCGCTGTCTGTAGGAAGAACTTGTATAATAGTGAGTGCAATACTTAACTATGGTGAGATCGGGTCCACACCTGGCAGAGTCATTGGGATCCTAGCGTGGTAGGCGGCTTCGGAGTAGGGCTAGTTCTGGTTTCTCCTGAACAAATCACCATTGAAAAGTCACTAAGATCGGGCTTCTCAGCTATAAATAATGAGGCTGAATATGAAGCTTTGCTGGAAGGAATGCCCATGGTTCAAAGAATGAGGGGGAAAGCAAAAAAGATGTTCTCAAACTCAAGATTGGTTGTTGGCCAAGTGAAGGGCGAGCTAGAAGCAAGAGATGAGAGAAAGCAAAGGCATCTTTATGTGTTTAAACAGAACCTTAGTCATGCCTAAAGTCTTCGAACCAAATGTTTTGAGGAAATTAACACATTATGACATCTTTTATAAGTGTTTAAACAGAACCTTAGCCATGCATGAAGTCCTCGGACTAGATACTTTGGGGAAATTAACACTATATGACATCTTTACAAGTGTTCAAACAGAACTTTAATCATGCCTGAAGTCCTCGAACCAGATGTTTTAGGGAAATTAACACTATGACATCTTTACAAGTTTTCAAACAGAACCTTAGTTATGCCTAAAGTCCTCGGACCAAATGCTTTGGAGAAATTAACACTATGACATCTTTTATAAGTGTTTAAACAAAACCTTAGTCATGCCTAAAGTCCTCGGACTAGATGCTTTGGGGAAATTAATACACTATGACATCTTTTATAAGTTTTTAAACAAAATCTTAATCATGCTTGAAGTCCTCGGGCATGCTTGAAGTCCTCAAACCAGATATTTTGGGAAAATTAACACTAAAACATCTTTACAAGTGTTCAAACAGAACCGTAGTTATGCCTGAAGTTCTCGGACTAGATGCTTTAGAAAAATTAACATTATGACATATTTACAAGTGTTCAAACAAAACGTTAGTTATGCCTGAAGTTCTCGGACTAAATGCTTTGGGAAAATTAACACTATAACATCTTTTATAAGTCTTTAAATAGAACCTTAGTGATGCCTAAAGTCCTTAGACCAAATGCTTTGGGGAAATTAATACATTATGACATCTTGTAACAGAACCTTAGTTATGTCTAAAGTCCTCGGACCAGATACTTTGGAGAAATTAACACTATGACATATTTATAAGTGTTTAAACAGAACCTTAGTCATGCTTGAAGTCCTCGGACCAGATACTTTGGGAGAAATTAACACACTATGACATCTTTTATAAGTATTCAAATAGAACCTTAGTCATGCCTGAAGTCCTCAGACTAGATGTTTTGGGGAAATTAACGATATGACATCTTTTATAAATGTTTAAACAGAACCTTATAATGTCATGCCTGAGTCATCAGACCACATGCTTTGGGGAAATTAACACACTATGATATCTTTCTAAGTGATTAAACAGAACCTTAAACATGCCTGAGTCCTCGGACCATATACTTTGATTTTTCATTAAGTGTCAAAACAGATTCAGGATTATAGGTGTTTAAACAGAACCTTATAAGTGTTTAAACAGAACTTTATAATACTATGACATCTTTATAAGTGTTTAAACAGAACCTTAGTCATGCTTGAAGTCCTAGAACCAGATACTTTAGGGAAATTAACACTATGACATCTTTACAAGTGTTCAAACAGAACTTTAGTCATGCCTGAAGTCCTCAGACCAGATACTTTGAGGAAATTAACACTATGACATCTTTACAAGTGTTTAAACAGAACCTTAGTCATACCTAAGTTCTCGAACCACATGCTTTGGAGAAATTAACATACTATGATATCTTTCTAAGTGATTGAACAGAACATTAGACATGTTTGAGTCCTCAGACCACATGCTTTGGTTTTTCACTAAGTGTCAAAACAAATTCAGGATTATATCCAGCTCCTCAGATGGCTAGCTTTGAGTAAGTTAAAGTCCTCAATTATTTATCTAAGTGTTAGGTAGAATAAAGGATTTTAGTTCTTGTGAGATCAAAACCCTACTTTTTCTCCTCGGATAAGAGAGAAAAACCGGAGTTTTGAGGGGCTATTGTAGGGGTAAGGACCCAAATTTGTATATAGGGCCTTGGGCCTTAGTCGAGAGCGTGAGTAGCCCGAGGAGGAAAAAATGGTAATGAATGGTTCAGACTCAGGACTTAATGAGCAAGATACAAATGGGAAGGTGGTCCGAGGAGAAATATCTCCTCAGATGAGCTAAATATAGATCAGATGTAAATCCTAATGATCAAAGTAACCTTCCAAGAAGCTCTAATGATAGGGACATGCGTCATAAATGTACAAGAAATATGGAAACCCACAAATATTTAAGAAAAAACTGCTACCACCGCATTAAATGCATTGCAGCTGCCTTTTTGGCCACATTTATGTAGAAAAGACCCATGAACAATGTTGCCTTGTTTATCACAACTCACAAAAAGCCAAAAAGGGTGTCTGATGAGACAGACACTCAAGTAAGAGCTCAAATGATCAACAAGTGTAGAGTCAAGATGGTCCAAAAGGGACTATATAATGTAAGAAACCCTCCATGAGAATTGGAGGAGAAAAAAGAGAGAAAATGCAATGTAGCAATCTAAATTGCACTCGTACTCTATTTGACTGAGTTATATGAAAACTCACCTCCTCGGGCAATGAATTCATTCAGCTCTATGTTACTTGTTCTTGCTTAATCATCTCCTACATCCATATTAGCCATTGTCAAATTCACTAGTGCCTAGTTCTTTAAACCCACTTTCTACAAATTTATTGTATTGAGCTCACTGGGCTAATATCTCACACACTTTGGGAATGGGCTGCAGAATGTGTCCCTACAACTTACCTTCTTTTTTTTTTCTTTTTCTTTTTTCTTTTTTTAATTTTTTATGAACAACTTAAATAATAACTAGATTTATATTGAACCATCAATAAAATATGGTACTGACTAGTGACAAGCTAATTAGATAATTTGGTGATTATGGTTATACGTTATGTTGGTGTTGATTAAATTTATTGTTGAAGTTTATGTGCTTTAGAACTCCCTTAAACCTTATTCCACCGTCGCCCTCGCCCCCCTAATTTAGCAGAATTGGTGATTGTTACAAGTCAGATGCTAATTTGTGTTATCAACTTATTATAAAATCTTCAACATCAAATAGATTTGAATTTGAGATTGAGTTTTCACTTTAACCGTGGTTGAGCCAAGTAGCTAACCTATATATATATATATATAACCGAAACCTCTGAAGCTCCCACAAATTTCCACATCATCACTATTTTCTTTTTCTTTTTATTTTAAATTCTTTTTATTTTCGTTCCCCCACTACATAGAGTTTTGGCCGTGGTGATGTCCTTACTCCAAGGACACTTTGGAGGTAGTTTAAACATAGTATAATTCTAATTATTAGGCCATTGCACAGCCAAAAAAAAAAAAAAACAAACAAACAAACAAACTTTGCTCTACGTGTTTCAATCCATAAACATAATAATTTGTCTGCCTATTTTTTTGATAGGTCGTCTGCCTAAATTTGTATCTACATTAGCTAATATTTTGTTTGGAGGAGGCGTAAAAAAAATTATTGATATTGTTTGTTATAATTAGAATTCTACAATACAAACCAACACTCTTCTAATTTGTCGTTTTAAAAAATAATAATAATAAGAGAGAGAATTCTATTATAGTTGTATTTCGTACAAAGCCAATTTTGTTATAGTAGTATTGTTGGCTCAGTTTTGTGAAAGTATTTGGTTATGATTTTTTTATTGCGCATCTTTGTAGATTTGAATTTTGATTTAAATTATGAAATATGTTATTAATAACTCCTCTTTTCATTTGTTTGATGGTTCTTCATGTTTTTCTGTTTTTGTTTTCCTTTTGATTTTGCAAGTTTCCTAGGAACACAACCTAGCAGGTAAGAGAATTAGTAATGTTTTTATCTAATTTTTCTTTTAGGTACAATGATATTTTATAATATCCCTCACTTAATGTCACATATAATCTGGTATATAGAGAGTAGATAATTGAAGGTGCTCTACAACCATCAAAATCTAAACCTTCCAAAGGTGGTGTTTTACAAATATTAGAATCTGATTCTACAGCTACAAAGAACTTGGTATGTGTTTTTTTTTTTTTTTCATATAAGTTTGTCTAATTCTATGTTTTTAATTCTTTAGTTTGATTTCAAAAATATGTGCATGTTTATGATTCCTTTTTGTGGTAATAAGTTTCTATAGTTTAAAGGGTATAGGTTTTTGTTTGCTTTTTATGTCAGAACATCCTCCTTCTTCCGTTGTAAGTATTGAATTTAAAACAAAAAATCTTTTAAACTAAAATTTTTACTTATCAATTTTTATTTTAGAATATATTCATGAACTTTGAGGTTTGTAAGATTTATAGTTGGAGTTTGTGCAAATATTTGGTCAGGAATATAATTATGTGCTCTCTACTGTGTGGGGGTAATGATAAGTTTGTTAGAGAAGCTTAAAATGTAATATCAACTATCTCATTATTTTTATTTTTTTATGAGAGTAGACCACAAACAGAGAAGTTATATTCTATTCAAAATTTACAATCAACTTTCTTCTTCTTTTCTTTCAATCTATAAACATCTCACACAACTTTCATCCGCCAACTTCGTATTAGCTAAAATCATATTACATGTTTATTGTCTATTTCAATGTAGAGATCTGTATGTAATGTTTCTTATTGGCAGATGTATGGACACTAAGAACATGCTCTATTAGCTTGAACTCACGTGTCTATAACAAGAATTACTCAAAGAAGAGATAAACCCGTGCATCGCACGGGTTAGCGATTAGTATTACTAATTAATAAATTAATTATATATTATTAGCCTCATCACATATGCTTCGTGTGTGCAATAAGTCTTTTTTTTTTTGGTTAGTGGTCCTATTTTGTAGAAAAAGAAATGTGTTTTTTTTTTCATTTTTATTTTGAAAATCTAATTTATAAGTGAATAAATCAATTTGAAAGTCAATAAGAAAGTTGTCCTATTTTTTAGGCAGTGTTTTAATGGGAGTTAGAGTTGCATTTTTACCGAATTGTCCTTTAGTTTTGTCTCTACTTAAACATAGGGGTGTAAGGGCATTTTTGAACTAAAAAAATGAGAAATCCAAACAGGGGAAGCCCCTTAAATAATAATATAGATTTGTTAGGATATATTTCCTTAAATTAAGGGATAATATTTAACAACTATTTAATTTAAGTAAAACTTTGTCATTTAAATTTAAACAAATTTAAATTCTATTCAAAGTAAAAGTATATTATAAAAAATTCTAAACATAAATCCCAAACAATAACCTACGTTTTCTTTCTCCAAAAAAAAAAAAAAAAACTCCATGCTTTGACTTCTACTCCAACTAAAAGTATATTATAAATATTTTAAGAATAACTAATTAGTAAATTATTTTTATACATTTAAATTTCAACAAATTTAAATTATATTCAAACTAAAAGTCTATTATCAAAAATTTCTTAACTTAAATATTTCAACAAATTTAAATTCTATTCAAACTAAAAGTCTATCATAAAAAATTCTAAACTTAAATGGTGACAACAACCCACATTTTCTTTCTTTAAAAAATCATTTTAACTTCTACTCCAACTAAAAGTCTATTATCAACATTTGAATAACAACTAATTATTAAATTAATTTTATATTATTTGTAATGATATATTTTCTCAAATTCAGGGATAACATTTAACAAATGTTTAATGTAAAAAAAAAAAAAAAAAAAAAAAACTAAAAGTCTATCATCAAAATTTTCAAACTTAAATCTCTCTCCATAGAATTGTTTCAAAATCAATAATGATGGCGTTGTATTTCCTCGGGAAAATAAATATAGCATAGGTGTTTTAATAACTGTTTAATTTAAGTAAAACTTTATCATTTAAATTTTAAAAATTTTAAATTCTATTCAAACTAAAAGTATATTATAAAAATTATAAACTTAAATCCCAAACAATAACCTACATTTTCTTTCTCAAAAAAAAAAAAAAACCCTCACTTTGACTTCTATTCCAACTAAAATTCTATTATAAATATTTTAAGAACAACTAATTAGTAAATTATTTTATACATTTAAATTTCAACAAATTTAAATTATATTCAAACTAAAATTTTATTATCAAAAATTTCTTAACTTAAATATTTCAACAAATTTAAATTCTATTCAAACTAACAGTCTATTATAAAAAATTATAAACTTAAATGCTGATAATAACCCACATTCTTTCTTAAAAAAAAAAAAATCCTTTTGACTTTTACTCCAACTAAAAGTCTTTTATCAACATTTTAAGAGCAACTCATTATTAAATTAATTTTATATTATTTGTGATGATATATTTCCTTAAATTAAGAGATAACATTTAGCAAATGTTTAATTTAAATAAAACTAAAAGTCCCATCAAAATTTTCTAAACTTAAATCTCTCTCCATTAGATTGTTTCAAAATCAATTACGATGGCGCTATATTTCCTTAGGAAAATAAATCAAGCATAGGTGTTATCATCCGAAATAGCGAAGGGCTGGTGATTGCGTCTCTAGCTCAACAACTATCATAGGTGTATCAAGTAGTTGAAGTTGAAGCAACGGCAGCTGTTCGTGCTTTGCAATTTGGGATGGAAGTAGGATTGGCCAGTGTTATAGTAGAAGGTGACTGTGCGATGGTGGTTCATGCTCTAACAGAAGTCAACACAGGTTTGTCTGTGATGTAGGACACAATTTACTATTTAATTATTGTAATTTATTATTTTTTGTATTTTTATGTAAAAAACGTTGTTTTAGGTTTAGGTGATTTATTTCCTTGTTTTTAGGTGCATTTAATGCTTTTTAGGTCAAATTTGGTTCCTGTTATGGTTAGGTATCAATTAGGAGTTATTTTAGATTATATTTTACTGTCAGTCAAGTTTTAAGGAGCCCTTAAATAGGCCCTTAAGTCTGTAAACGTTTTTCATAGTTTATTATCAATAAAAATTCAGACTTGTGTCTTTTGTGTTCTCTGGTGGATTCCAGACCTATCACCTTGTGGATTCAAGGAACCCCTCGTGGATTCGAGGTTTACTACCCAGGAACTAACAGTTTAGTTTCTGTTTCATCAAGAGAGCATCGTGTGTGTTTCTCTTCAGGCTTCCGCGACATCAGTTGGTATCAGAGCCTTGACTTACCCTGGTCTGATTGCTAACCAGCGAGACGGTAACCACCACCACAACAACGACGAATAACTTAGCAAGTATTAAGTGACGTACAACAAGCACTTACAAATATCTATGATAGGATGGCGCCGTTGAAGAATGGAACCAATAGGGATAACTGCAGCGGAGACATAACTCACGGGCAACCTATTGGTAAGCAAATTTCATATAGACCTTATAAGAGAATTGCAAGTTTTAATGGTTATTTTTTAAAAGAAGATTTCTTGATTGGTTACTTGATCTAGAAGATTTATTTGACTATGAGAATATTTGTTATGAGAGAAAAGTTGACTTGCTTTGTATAAACTTAGTAAGTATGCCTTATGTTGGTGGAACGAGTACAATCTGATAGAATCCGACAAGGTAAAGACAAAATTCGATCATGGCCAAGGATGAAAAAGATGCTTGCTATCAAATTTTATCCTTTAGATTGTGAAGAAATCTTGNCAACGGCAGCTGTTCGTGCTTTGCAATTTGGGATGGAAGTAGGATTGGCCAGTGTTATAGTAGAAGGTGACTGTGCGATGTGGTTCATGCTCTAACAGAAGTCAACACAGGTTTGTCTGTGATGTAGGACACAATTTACTATTTAATTATTGTAATTTATTATTTTTTGTATTTTTATGTAAAAAACGTTGTTTTAGGTTTAGGTGATTTATTTCCTTGTTTTTAGGTGCATTTAATGCTTTTTAGGTCAAATTTGTTCCTGTTATGGTTAGGTATCAATTAGGAGTTATTTTAGATTATATTTTACTGTCAGTCAAGTTTTAAGGAGCCCTTAAATAGGCCCTTAAGTCTGTAAACGTTTTTCATAGTTTATTATCAATAAAAATTCAGACTTGTGTCTTTTGTGTTCTCTGGTGGATTCCAGACCTATCACCTTGTGGATTCAAGGAACCCCTCGTGGATTCGAGGTTTACTACCCAGGAACTAACAGTTTAGTTTCTGTTTCATCAAGAGAGCATCGTGTGTGTTTCTCTTCAGGCTTCCGCGACATCAGTTGGTATCAGAGCCTTGACTTACCCTGGTCTGATTGCTAACCGAGAGACGGTAACCACCACCACAACAACGACGAATAACTTAGCAAGTATTAGTGACGTACAACAAGCACTACAAATATCTATGTAGGATGGCGCCGTTGAAGAATGGAAACAATAGGGATAACTGCAGCGGAGACATAACTCACGGGCAACCTATTGGTAAGCAAATTTCATATAGACCTTATAAGAGAATTGCAAGTTTTAATGGTTATTTTTTAAAAGAAGATTTTCTTGATTGGTTACTTGATCTAGAGATTTATTTGACTATGAGAATATTTGTTATGAGAGAAAAGTTGACTTGCTTTGTATAAACTTAGTAAGTATGCCTTATGTTGGGGGAACGAGTACAATCTGATAGAATCCGACAAGGTAAAGACAAAATTCGATCATGGCCAAGGATGAAAAAGATGCTTGCTATCAAATTTTATCCTTTAGATTGTGAAGAAATCTTGTCGTATACAATACAAGATTATTATTGGCCAAGGAGTTCATACTTGAATTATGTTGAAGAGCCAAATATTCCACCATTAAAAGAAGAATTACATGTTAAAGAAAATATTGTTCTGAAGAATATGAGACGTCAAAGAAGAGAATATCGAAATTTTGAAGAAATTAATGAAGGCCTTGTTATAGAAAAAGAACCTAAAATCAAGATTGTAGGAGATTAATGAAGACCCTATTATAGAGAAAAGATCTTGAGGTTGAGATAGTAGAGACCATAAAGAAGAAATTATAGAGGAAGTTGTCAACGACTTGATGTAAATCAAGTTAGATGATTGCAACATTCAAACTCTATTATTTTATTGGAGACACCGAAACAAAGTTTATTGATTTTATTGGGGTGGAAGAGTTGATTTGATATTGACTCTTATTTGGTGAATATTGTCAATTACATGAAGATCAAGGGAGAAGAAGTTCAAGTTGCCCAACAATGACTTTCAAGTTTGGCAAGAAGACAAGAAGATGAAGTATTCAACGTATTTGTTCTCTTGGCATGGAGATTCCAGATTTCAAAGATAACTCGAGGACGAGTTTGTTTCAAGTGGAGGGGTCTGATGTAGGACACAATTTACTATTTAATTATTGTAATTATTATTTTGGTATTTTTATGTAAAAAACGTTATTTTAGTTTTAGGTGATTTATTTCCTTGTTTTTAGTGCATTTAATGCTTTTAGGTCAAATTTGTTCCTGTTATGGTTAGGTATCAATTAGGAGTTATTTTAGATTATATTTTACTGTCAGTCAAGTTTTAAGAGCCCTTAAATAGGCCCTTAAGTCTGTAAACGTTTTCATAGTTTATTATCAATAAAAATTCAGACTGTGTCTTTTGTGTTCTCTGGTGGATTCCAGACCTATCACCTTGTGGATTCAAGGAACCCTCGTGGATTCGAGGTTTACTACCCAGAACTAACAGTTTAGTTTCTGTTTCATCAAGAGAGCATCGTGTGTGTTTCTCTTCAGGCTTCCGCGACATCAGTCTGTATATGAGTAGCTCGCAAAAGATGCAAATTTATTTTCTGGTTTTTTCTCAAAATTGCTATACTCTCATACCAAGAGAGATGGCAATAAGGTAGCTCACAATTTGACTAGATTGTCAATTAATTTTTCAGATTGTGTCGTGTGGATAGAAGATGCTTCACCACCTATTCTTCATATACTTCGGGCGATAAGGCTATCTTGATTTAAATATTTATGAAAATCTTGTTTTTCAAAAAAAAAAAAAAAAAAAAAAAAAAAAAAACTAAACTTATCTTTTTGTTTTTGTTTTTTTTCCTCAAGTTGCATCTTATTAAATTAATATTTTGGGTAATTACACTCCTTCCCTTAAGATTGGGAGAATAACACTCTACCAAAACCTAAAGAGAAAAAATATTTCTCCTCTTGACAACCAATTGACCAAATTTTGTTAAATTAATATTAAAAATGTTGTTTACTAACCTGCCATTTGCTTAAGGGTGGGTTTCAAAAATCATCCTCAATTTCAAAATAAAAATCATTGTCTTTAATTTTTAATTAAAGCATATTTAAAATATTAAGTATGAATTTTACTTTTTTCTTTTTCTTTTTTCAACGGGTTATCGAGAAATTTGTCATTGCAAGTGTTTTGGTGCTTGAAAATTTTTGCAATTTCATTTAAAATTTATCAGTTTTTTTTCCTAACCCTACTTAAACTTTTGTAACGAAATTCTTATAAAAATTTAGAATATTTCATTACTAATATAGACAGAAAGGGAAGAGTGTTAATTTTTTTCAAATCTCAAGATAGTGCAGTATTTTTCCCTTCAGGTTTGGGGTGGATTGTTATTCGCCCAAACTTCAAGGAAGGGAGTGTAACTCCCTTTTAATATTTTATTAAGATATTAAGTTACAAAATTCTTGACTAAGGGATAAGATTTAACAATAATTTAATTTAAATAAAACTTTATCATCTAAGTATTAGAAATTTTTCAAAAAATAGTATTAGAAATTTAAATTCTATTAACTAATAATCTATTATCCAAAATTTCAAAAAATATATATATATATATATATTAATCCATGACTTTTCGATATAATTTCTTTTAAGTTTTAACCAATAAAGTCATTCTTATAATTAAATCCCACACAATTCACCCCATGTTGTTGTATTTTTTTTTTTTTTTTTTACTTTTTTCCCCAAGATGCAGCTTAAATATTATGTTTTAATCTAATCAATTCATTTTACTTATTTTTCTTTACTTCTGAATTTGTGTGCAGGATATTATGCCAAATGAAGTTTTCTATAAAGAAATAAAACAATGGGCACCCATTCAAGTTCTTGATTCTCTTATGTATGTTTTTATTTTTATTTTTTATATTCTCAAATTTTGAACTCTTTTGTTTATGTTTTGATTTTGGGTTTTGGGTTTTGGTTATTATATTTAATTTGTGAGTGCGTTGATTTTCTTTAATTAGACTATTACTAGGAAAAATTTTGTATTGAGGTACTATTTCATTTATTATTGTTTATGCTAGCTAGAGCATAGATTAAACATAACCCAAATAAGAATGATCAAACTTATTCAATATCTCATATTAAGAAATTAACACAAAGCACAAAGAGAATTTTCAAATATAAAATTAGATAAACACTGATAAAATCCAAACTCTTAAACAATTAGAACTTAAAGCAATTTTTTTATTAAAATTATTTACTTATTTTATAATTTATTATTACTATTTATTTAATAATTTTATTTTAATTATTTAAAAAAATATAGCTTACATATGAATCTACATCAAGCCATGCATGTATCACACACAAATAATACTAGTGTGTTTGTGTGTGTCTATATATGTGTGTATATATATATATATATATAAAATTCACTATTTCTAACTCAGCCACCTTACTTTCAAGTATAGAATGGGTGAAAAGAAAGAAAAAAATATAAAGAGATTATGATAGTTGTCATCGATAAGCTTGACCTTCATAACGGCCTATGGAGTTGTGACTTTCAAGTGAAGAAAAGAATGAAGAGTGTGCAGTGAGTTGTATAAGTGAACCTTTTCTTTTTCTTTTTCTTTTTTCCTTTTTTTTTTCTTGGGTAAAATATATTATGTTGTTTGTCTCCAGGATTGGACTCATGAACGAATTTAGTCTATGAATTTTAAAATAGTCAGTTTTAATCTTTATCACACTTAAAATGATCTTTTTCAGTCCTCCTGTTAGCATTTGTTATATGCTTAGACATGTCAGGGACTAAAAACAATCACGTTAAATTTGTTATAGACTAAAAGTGATATACTTTAAACTTTAGGGACTTAATATATATGATAATTTTGAGTTTGTTAGGAATTAAAAACAAACACTTTAAATTTGAGGGTAAAAAATCACTCATGAAATAAAATTTAAAGACCAATAATTTCTCAAGATTCAAGTGATAGCTTAATAGTAATGACATTCTTTGTAGCGTCTCATGTCTGTGGATGAAATCTCACCATCCACTCTCCAATTATATCACAAACAAACAGAATCAACAATTTCTTTTTAAAAAATTGTCATAGATGTTAAGCAATCATTAATCAATTATTAGGGGTAATTAATTATGGCCTTATGCACTAAAATTAAAAGTTTGGACGGGAAGATAACAAAAATAAATCATGGTAGCTAGAAAAGCCAAACTCCCACATGAAAAAAGGGGACAATATTCTGTACATGTCTAGAGCAGATTAGCTCTTTTAATTTGTATTTTTGCATGAGAGAATAGGGGCTCTTCGGAATGAAAGAGTGGACCTTTTAACTATAATTTCCAGCCGTTGAGTTGAAAGATCCAGTTGATGGGGTCATGGAATGGAAGTCCGGATGGGATGTGCAGAACATGCTCCACAACTGATGGTCTGTTTGGATGGAGGGGAGAGAAGGAGGGGAGTGGAGGAGAGTAAAGTAAATTTAGCACAAAATTAACCAACTACTTTACTCCCTAAAACTCAAAACTGTCTATAGGCATGTCCTGGATTGAGCTATGACCTAAAATTATTGCGCCAACCTATTGGGAAAGCTGTCATTCTTAGTATCTGTTTGGCAAAAATTATTTTTGCAACTTATTTTACTATTCAGTTTATTTTTACTTAATACCTATTCTCATGAGTGAGGGGTGTTAAATATCCTAGTTACACAAAATAAAAAGCCCTTGTCTTAAAACTTTTTTGAACTTATGTTTCTTTCTTTTTCTTGTGTGTGTGTGTGTTTTTTTTTTTTTTTTTTTTGGTTTCCTCAGCAGGGATATTGACTAACATAGAGTTTAGCCGGTTTAATTAGAATTTGGATTTCAACATAGATATGACCAATTACCAAACAAAGCAAGGCTTTCCTCTCATGTTACTATTTGCACATGCAGTAAACATCATCTCAAATTCTCTTCTTTTTTTTTCTTTTTTTGGTTATTTTAAAGATAGCACAGCTGGCCCACAAAACTACGCTCATAATCGAGGTGGTCCATATGGGCCAAGAGTAAATATGCAAAAAGCTAAAACTCAGAGTAGGATCTATATCGTCCCAAAGTCAAGCCCCCCTAACAAGGAGTCCCCCTTTGCCATGCTAGCGGCACTACCTTGTCTACCATCAATAATTAATGCACACATTTTCTTTCAAGTTTCAACCAAACATCGTAATTTGGGGTAGCTGGGTAGATAACCTTATTTTTCGTTAAATTGAACATACATTTTGGCTGGGCCATCTGATCATCTTGATCAGTAGAACACAACTGAGTCTGAGTTATAAAATAACGAATGAAGCTCATGCATGCATCCCAGATTTCAGCCAAGCAATTGTAGGAAGGCCCCGAGAATATGTTCCTTGAAGCTTGGACTTATGATGAATACTTTAGTCAAGGAACATGATCTCTCCACTTCATAGTTAATATTTACTTATTTATATAGTATGAAACATGAAATGAATCCTTTTTTTTTTTTTTTTTTAAGAATCGAAATGAATCCATTTCAAATGTAAAAGATCCAATGCTAGTGGTGTAGTACCTATCCCTCCGCAAGGTTTTGGTCCATTCAACTAGCGAAGGGATGTTTACAAGTAAAGCAAGGCTAGCTAGCTACTTTCTTTATGTAGTCCACCAAATACGTATACCAAATAATTATTTACTTTGCTTCGTAGATCCATCTACTTCTCTTTAAATCAGCATGCAGCAGCACAGTACTGCAGTTATTACTTACTAATTACAATCCAAGGTACATCCAGTCTCTAGTTTTGTAATGCAAAAAAGTCTCTATATTTTTGAGGATAAAAACTATTACACACATATTTTTTGAGCTGAAATTGTGAGTTAAACACAAGATTTCAAAACTGTCTTTCAACTCAGAATTTCAATCAAAAAAAGAGGTGCGTGACAGAGTATGTGAACAAACACTACCCATATTGTTAATTAGGACTGTCATTTTTTTCTTTTGGACGCATGAATAGACTCTAGAGGGCTTCCTTCTACATAAATGTCCAAATGACAATTTTGTCAACATTAATCGCAGTCAGCTATAAAACAATCAGGAATGGCCAAGAAGGGCCAACATAGTCACTGACTCACTGGCCTCTTGACTCCTTAAGACAGTCAGGCTGGTTTATGCAATTTCACTAGAGATCCAGGAAGTCACCATGCAACTAGCGAGGTCCACCGCTAGTGATCCCACATCTTTGTTCTCTTCATGTCCAAGTTCCCTGAAATCCCAAATAATATTATTGAGCTAGTTAGCTGTCCCATGGAAATAGCCACTGTTGCTACAGCATGCATGTTTGCTCTAATTGGTACGTACAACAGACAAGTTTGAACACTTGAGTATACCTTGACAAACATTGCACGGCGGGCCTGGGAATGCAAATTCTTCAATTGGCACTGCCAGTGGCTTTGAACCAATTAGGAGAAGAAGTATCATAGCTAGTTTTCACAACAAAACAATTTTGATATTGGCCTACGATTGACATTGAATCGAGGTTTTTGTATTCTAGTCCATGCGTCATTGCCTTGCTCGACAAAGTGTAGGGACTGAAAGCATTATTCAGATGAGTACAATCAACCCAATACCATCAACAGTGGCGAAGCTCATGATCAGCGAGGCACACAGGACACAGGAGTGCCAATGTGCCATGGCCCCAAGCGTTATACTTAGTTATAATTGGAGTTTTTTTACATTTGTTTACGTAATGATTTGGGACTAGTTAAAGCGCAAGCACACAAATAATAAAACAAAACAATCATACACGAAAATAACATTTAACAGGGTGCAGTAAACTCCAAACCCATGTTCACGGGCAATATAATATGCCAATATCTACCAAAATTTCCTATCAACAATATGGACTACAACCAGCCTTATAATCAAAACTCACAACCTAAACTCTCAAGTTCACACAAACAACATTCATAAACCTCATAAACACAAACTATTCAGAAATCACACACACACACACACAAACTCACAACCCTAAAGCTCCAATACACCTAATAACTCTCTTACACACAAAAATAAAGTAAAATAAAATATACACTCAAACTACTCTTAATTCAAAGAAACCTACTCTATATTCTTCGACGAGTCTTCTTCTCTCTTCATGTGGGAGTAACTTGGGCCAAAGCCCCCAATGGCTATTTAACTAGCTGTCCCAAAAGCTTGTATGGAGAAAATTGTGAAACCAAATACATATCCCAGTTGGCAAATTAAGGCAATTGTAGATGATGACAGTTTAGTGAATTCCCCTTCTAACATTCTGTTGGGTTCCTGTAAAAAAATATTGTTAAATGTTAGATCCACTTACTTCTTTAACAGCTTATTATACTTTTGGTATAATATATTGATAATTTATCATTAGGTTTTTTTCTCTCTTTTTTTGACCATCTTTAAGCTTTTTTTTGGATAATTGGTAACTTATTCGTTCTTAGCTAGGGAAGCAAACAAAACTACTCGTGAACTAGCTTCTTTTTTTTTTTTTTTTTTTTGAGAAACAGCTCGTGAATTAGCTAGGTGGGCATTAAACTCAAAAACTGATATGCTTTAATATGTTTCCTCCTGGGTTGGTTGATACTTTGAAGGAGGAAGTTTCTTTGTTATTTTTATTATTATTATTATTTTTCTTTTGTAGTTTGATTCTTGGATGAGTTTTCTGCTGTTCTTTTTTCTATTCTTCGTACATTTCAAAGTTGAGACTTTTCTTTTTCTCTCAGCGTATGAGGTGAACTTTTTCTTTTCTTTTTTACTTTCGGTTTTTATTAAGGTCTAGGTGGAGCAAATATTTGATCATCGTAATTAAGTATATACACACCTTTTGCACTGAAAATGTTTAAATCACTATTTCAATTCAATTTTTTAAACAAATTGTAACTTAAAGCCACGTATTCAGTGCAAAATGTGTGTACAATTGTATGTATAAAAATCAAGTGTAAAATAAATATTGTCCTTTGACAAATGTTAGAATTAATTATGACATAAAGTATTATTCAACTGTATGAAAAAATTGTACATAGAGAGGTTCTTTGAATTCTTTCACAAACACAACAAAATTTATAATATTTTCACAATAAAATTTTACAATATTTTCACAACAAACTAAGTTGTCAATTCAACATAGGTCAAATTAAAAAGAAAAAATATATATATACCTTAACCAACCACAACTTAAAACAATGGTGTTGTAAAAATGTTGTAAGATTTTACTATGTCCCTAAACTCTCGTCTCTTTTATAGGCACGGCATATGCTTTGGTCTTCAGATGTACAAGTAACTTGGAATGTTGTACCAGTAAAGATGGGATTGTTATGTGTAGGCTTGTACAAGTTACAACTAAAGCAATGAATGCTAACAGTTAAAAGTGACTATCTGCAACAAGATTGTGGAGGCACAAAACCGGATATTCCTCAAAGAAGTAGCAGATTGGCTAAATTCCACATGAAAAGTCGCATCTGAGAAAGAAATTGAACAACATTAAAACAAAGGCCATATACTTCACAGCTACCATTCAACATAATAAGGCCATGATAAGAAAGGAGGGGAATTTCATTCAAATGAGAAAAGGAGAAAAAGATAGCAGAATATATGGTACAAGACCAGAAAAACACAAAAAAATCCATAAGCAAATAGGTATAGAAAGAAAGAAATGGACCCTTAGAAAGGTAAAGATGAGTTCGGGGAAAGACAAATATAATTGAAGGGGAGCCACAATGTGTGGTTGGCTGGTAAAGTGGAAGAGTATGCTATGAATTTTGAATCCTAACATAGAAAGAGCCAAACCGTTTGTCAGTGACTACAAGGGCTTTGTTAATCTAAAGGATGACATAATTGGTCGACGACCATATCTTATAAAGCGAAAGTTATTAGTTCGAATCTTCTATTCTCTTCTTGCACAAAATTCACTCATCCCAAAAAGAAAAGAAAAAAAATTCCTGACAATGCTTCAAGTTAGTCTAATAAAAACCTTTGACAGCGATCTCTATATATTTTTCATTTGCATGTAAGTAGCTCTAACTTAGATAAGAATTATGTTCATCTTAGATGCAATGATCCATCCATCATGTGATCCCCCATAGTTGTGTGTGAGAGACTGCATGGTATCCCATGTTCGAACAAAGACTGCTTTAGAAGGTAGAAAAGAGCCAAAATACCACCAACAACTTAGAAAATGAAAAATTAGTGTAAGAGATATACAAAAATGAAATATTCATGAACATAAATGATGCTTTGAGCATTAACAAATAACAACCTATCATACTTCTCAAATAAAATAAAATAAAATAACAACCTATCATATAATAACTGATAAGGAAGTAAAAAAGATGATGGTGTTCTAAAATTTTGGAACAAATTCCAATTTTAGTTTGATGTATTTTTCAATAATAATTAAATTCAATGCAACTCTAATTCTACGGAATTGTTCCCAAATTTTACTCAAAATAATATGATAAGCACAAACTAATGTAGTAATTTAAGTCTTGAAAGTAGCCGTTCCATGCAAAGATGCTGAGGGGCACAATTGTACCTAAGCCAAACCCTTTTCTTTCCACACACTTAATTGAGTAATCAATGAGGAACTTCATCAAATAATCTCTTCATATAGTTGGGTTGGTCTAAAATAACTAGGATAAGGTAGTCCTCTCAACCAATTTGAAAGAATATTCTCCAACCCATTAGGTATAATTTATAAGATTATTGTCGTGTGTTATATAAACAAATTATGTGACTTATTAAAAATGTCATATGAATCACCATACACTTTTGATAGGATAGTCACTCCACAAGAATAAGTGCTTGCGGGGTGTGGAGGATAAGGCTGGAGTTTAAGTTTCCAGGAGAAGGATTCACACACATATATACTTAGATTAGGCTAGAGTAGAATTTCTATCTTGTATAAAATATAAAATTAAATAAAAATAAAAATAAAAATGTCATGTGACTAAAAATCCACATAGATAATTCTTTCAACCATCACATAGTGAGTTTAAGGAAAATTCATCAAAACTAGTTTGAAAGTAAACTTTTTCCAATAACTAGACTCATTCTCATGTTATTATTTGAATTTAAAGGACAATACAATTACTCAAGTAAGTATTACAAGTTTGAAAGTTTGGAAATAATTATCTCTTCCCTTGAATGTTCTAAAAGTTAAAGGAGAATAGGGGAGGGAAATTGTCATATAAATTGACAAGCATAAGTGTTTGCAAGGTGTGGGGGACAAAGGTCGGGGTTCAAGTTTTCGAAAGGGAGCTTCACACACAAATATACTTAGATTAGATTAAAGTAGAATTTCTATCTTATATTTAAAAAAAAAAAAAAGGTCATGTAACTAAAAACCACATAGATAATTCTTTCAATCATCACATAGTGAGTTGAAGGAAAATTCATCCAAGCTAATTTGAAAGTAAACTTTTTCCAATAACTAGACTCATTCTCATGTTATTATTTGAATTTAAAGTACAATGCAATTACTCAAGTATGTATTACAAGTTTGAAAGTTTGGAAATAAATATCTCTTCCCTTGAATGTTCAAAAAGTTAATGGAGAATAGGGGAGGGAAATTGTCATATAAATTGACAAGCATAAGTGTTTGCAAGGTGTGGGGGACAAAGGCCAGGGTTCAAGTTTTTGAGAGGGAACTTCACACAAATATACTTAGATCAGATTAAAGTAGAATTTATATCTTGTATTAAAAAAAAATGTCATGTAACTAAAAAACCACATAGATAATTCTTTCAATCGTCACATAGTGAATTGAAGGAAATTCATCAAAGCTAATTTGAAAGTAAACTTTTTCCAATAACTAGACTCATTATCATGTTATTATTTGAATTTAAAGTACAATGCAATTACTCAAGTATGTATTACAAGTTTGAAAGTTTGGAAATAAATATCTCTTCCCTTGAATGTTCAAAAAGTTAAAGGAGAATAGGGGAGGGAATTTTCATATAAATTGACAATTATGACCCTTTTTGTTAATTTTAAATAAATATAGTATATAAATTTATATCAAATTAATATGATATTTGAAGATGATTTTCAGGAATCCTAAAAGATTACCCTAAATCTAACAACTATTTAATACAATTTTAATATAATATGCACACATAGCCTATCAAACACTATCCAGAAACTAGTGGGTTCTAGTTAGCTCAACTAGTAAAATTTCTAATGGTTGTATAAGAGATCTGGGATTCAATCTCGCCTACATTAAAAATTGATTGGTATTTTGATTTGATGATAAAGAGTTATGTTCGACGCCATAAGTTGAAACTCTCTTAAAAAAAAAAAAAAAGGTAAAAAGTCTGGTACATAAAAATGGGACCGGCTCACCTCCCGTTAAGAACCCTCCCATTGCCTCCCATTTTTAAATAGATTTGAGACACTTGTCAAATAGGAAATCTAATGGTCAAAAATAAAACCATGTCAACCCCACTTTATTTATCACACATTCTCCTCTGTTTTGTCTCAAACTTCCTCTCTTTGCAACATCACCACTGCCAAATCGAAGATCTATTAGAACACACAGTGGACAGAAGAAAGCTTCAGTTGCTGGCGGAGGCACAAGTCCACAAGGCCATGGAGCAAAGTACAAGTACCTTTCTCTGTCTCTTTTGATGGAGAATGGATTTACTAAATTTTAATGATTCAAAAAAGTCAAATCTATAAACAACATGAGCTGATTTTATTTCAAATTCTATAAAGCCCAAACATTAATAAAATTCCAGCAAACCTATGAAAGTGAAGCTTATAAAACAAGATTGAGATCAAAGATCTCTAGGTCAAGTTCCATCTGTTAGCTTCTGGGTTTTTTAAGGAGAGGTAAATGGCAATGGAAAGATCTCCACCAGATCATGTCTTCTTATGCTCTTTGCTGCTAAAGGGTCCCCTTTCCGGTGATGGTGCGGCAACAATGATGTTGCAGAGGGAAAAAATTTGAGACAAAAGAAGAGTAGATGTGTGATAAATAAGGTGGGGTGACGTGGTTTTGTTTTTGCCCATTAGATTTATCATTTGATAGGTGTCTCAAATCTATTTAAAAACAGGAGGTAATGGGAGGGTTCTTAACGGGAGGTGAGCCGGTCCCAAAATGCCCATAAAAATATCAAGGTGCATTGCAAGTTTGCAACAAGTTCAGCTCACATAGGGTGGAGAGGAGACAATCCTTGTAGTAAAACTGTAAAAGCGCCAATATTGGGCCGCCAAAAAAAAAAAAATTACAAGTAAAAAAGTAATACGGGCCAATCCAGAAAGTCAATTCCTTTCCAGGGGGAGATGCTCAACCATTGTATCCGAATTCCCCTAACACAGGCCCATTGGGCTAAATCATACCTCTAATGTTAAATAAAAATTAAAAAAAAAAAAAAAAAAAAAAAGGACTACAACCCCATGCTTGATTTTGAAGTCATGAGTCATGCACTTTGTGTTGGTTTTGCATAATTTATTCTAATCGATTTTTTTTTCCCTTGAATAAATAATTTTTTGAAAAAAAAACTACAACTCCATACTTGGTTTTGAAGTCATGACTCTTGCACTTTGTGTTGGGTTTGCATAATTTATTCTAATCGATTTATATTTTTTCCCCTGAATAAATTATTATTTTTTTAAAAAAATACTACAACTACATACTTGGTTTTGAAGTCATGACTCATGCACTCTGTCAGGGACGGGCGCAGGATTTTAAGTTGGGGGGGTTGGAGATCCAAATACGCATCCATATTGGGACATCCACATTTTCTAGAATTGGAACATCCACATTTTTTAGAATTGGAATAACAACATTAGTTGTTGGCAATTCCACGTTGACTTCGGAAGAATTGAAGTTGAACATTTTCTTTTGAAAAAATCAAGCATTGTAGTTGATTTTTTTTATGATCTACAAATAAAATAAGAATCATATAAGAATCACCATTATTTTCTTAAATTTGTGTGACAATTTTTTATATTATATGATTTTTTTTTTCTTTTTGTCTTTGGTCTGCCTTTATTTATGTCTTTGTGTTGTCTCCCTCTTTCTAACACTGACCCACTAACCCAATGAATCCCACTGGCCACTACCAACACTAATTGACCTTACAGATAAAAAAAAGGTAAAGTTAAAGACTTTAACTTTACCTTTTGTCCTTTGCCCAGCAGATTGTCCCTATTATGCCCAACTACCAGTCAACAAAGATAAAACTAATTTCTACAACTACAAACTCTACTCTTTCTCTCTATCTCTCTTATCTCTATAGAGAGTCACAAACACAGAGTCAAAGAGTCACAAAGCCAAAAAAAAAAAAAAAAAACCCCACAGGCAACAGCCGCAACACAGATTCAGTTCACAATCAGTCAATCACCAACATCAGTTCAGTTCATCAGTAAAAACACAAACATGAAAACCACCAGTCCACAAGGCACAAGCACAGTTTTTGTGAATCTTAGATTCTCAGATCAGATCACAAACATTTTATACTTATTAAGTTTTGAAGGAAAAGATAAGAGTAAATACCTGTGAACAGCGGGCCGGCGGCGGCAAGTGGGTTTGAAGTGGGCGGCGGCAAGTGGGTCTCGCCAGCATGGGTCTCTAGTAGCAAGATCAATTGATCAAGATGGGTCTCGCAAGCGTCACGGTGCACAGCGTAGGCGTCAGCGGCAGCGACGGCGTCACGGGGTGTCTCTTTGTCTCGCCTCTCTATCTCTAATCTCTGTCTTGCCTCTCGCCTCTCAGCTCTCAAGTCTCCTTTCTTTTCTTTTTGTTTCTTTTTTTTCCTTCGTTTTTGCTTTGGCTTTCTCCGTTTGGTTTGGTTTTGGATTGAGAGCTGAGTTTTATTTTTTTATTTTTAGATTTACATGGGTCATCAGTTATGGGCTGGCCGGATGATGGGCAGGCCGTAGGGGTCCATATTTTTGGGAGGCCAGGGAGGGGGCCCGAGCTAAAACAAAGGTTTTTAGCTGCTAAATTTTTTTTTTTTTTTGGGCCCGGGGGGCCCGGGCCCCCTTTGCCACCCTCCTGGGTCTGTCCCTACACTCTGTGTTAGGTTTGCATAATTTATTCTAATCGATTTGTTTTTATAAGAATATAAACTTAAGAAAAGTATAATAGTGTGTGTATATATATATTTATTTAAAGGTGAAGCCTTAAAAATGATATATAAACAAATAAGTAAATTAAGCGGGAAAAAAGAAAAAAGAAAAAAGCTAAGCCAAATCAAAGGTATAAAACTATAAACACTTATTCCTAGAGAGAGAGAGAGAGAGAGAGAGAGAGCTTGGTGAGATTGTGTTTGACATTAGTCATTTTTTTAGTGAAGGCATTTTCTGAGGTGTATATCCTATCATGCGCCTATATTATGCAAGGGAATGAATGAGACAAGAACTTGCTAAAAAAAAGAATCAATAGTGAGATGTTTTAAATAATGTGGTCTCTAAAAATAATAACAATAATATTGGTAATCCCCTTTTACGATAAGCTTCACTGTCACTCGTCTCATGTGAGAGTAAAAATTGTAAGGTTGAATTTAATCAACCATTTTGTTGGCTTTATTCCTTACCAATTTGCTTGTATTTTAGCACTTAGAAACCCTGTATTTATGTGGGATTCATGTAAGGGTAATGAGTAAGAAACTGTGAAGAAATGTTCAAGAAAGTGCAAGAATGCAGGGCTTCGTAGCTAGGACTCGCGAGTGACTGGCGATTGGCAAGCCGCCAAATTCAGCACACGAGTAAAGTGTGCGAGAAGATGAACAGTCGCGCTAGCTGGAGTACTACAGGACAAAAAGTCCAACCTGGCTGTTCTGTTAGCTCGCGACTTGAACTCGCGACTCAGCCAAGTCGCGAGGCCAAGCCGTCAACCAGCTCTGTTTTGAAAAACCTTACTCTTCGCATTCCTATCTTACCCTAGTATAAATACCATTTAAACCCACGAAATGTAGAGTGCTTCTAGAGAGAATTTTGAGAGAGAAACCCTAGAGAAAAATAAGATTGCCTCATCCATAATCTTCACAAAGAGACTCTTCAAATTCCTCTACTCTCACCCTCTCTATTGACACATCCTTGAGAGGTTCTTGACCAAATCCTTTTTCTCACTATACCCACGTCTATGAGAAGGTCTTTTGGTGCTAAGGGAAGCAATTTGAAAGGGACCAATAGTAATTGGTTGATGCTATGGGTTATAGCAGAATTCGGTAAGCTAGAGAAAAAAAAAGTTCGGCGCAACCTCGTTGGAGCAAGAAGCTTCGAGGGCTTAGGTATCTGGGTAGATTATGCTTGGAGGGTCTATTGCTGTTCATGTATCACAACTACATAGTTCTAGTGGATTATTGACCGTTTGGAGGACGGTGGAGCGGTTTTACGCCGAGGGCTTCAGTTTCCTCTTCGATAACACATCGCCATGTTGTCTTTGTGTTTGCATCTCTCTTCCCTTAATCTTTACCTTTTAATTTCTGTTGTGGATGTGATTTTAATCAGTTCAGATTGTTTATCAATTCTGTTATAAGCTTGTTATCATTTTCCGCACATACATTGTTTGATATAAAGCTTGAAATGGTAATTTGTTGTTTGAGGGTCTAAACATTCATAGTGCTTTCAACGCTATTTGAACTTTCAAAAATATTATTTTAAAAGACTTGCTTTCAATTTCATTGCACAATTATCATTATTTTTTAATTTCAAATTCCAATTTATCCCCAGATTTGTTTGATTGAGAAAATTAAAGAATACTGATACAGTAAATTTCATGGTATTCTTCGTACCATTAAAACAATAGATTATAATTGGTGTATAATAATAAATAGTAAAAATTACACTTTACCCTTTAACTATATTTCTTTTATATTTATTCTCTAAGTTATGAAAATGCACACTTAAACTCTAAACTATAAAAATGCACGTGCATAGCCTAAATTATTACCCACGTAATATTTTATACCTTACCCCATTAATAATAGTTTAGAAAAGTAAGTGTATATTCCCATAATTTAAAAATATAAAGTATAATTTTTCCTAATAAAAAAAATGTCCGAACCTTATTATTATTATTATTTTTAGAATCAAGCAATGTCTAAAGCATATTAGACTAATCATAATCTCTCACCAAATGAGGAAAAAAAAAAAAAAAAAAAAAAAAAATTTTTTTTGAGAACAAGTCATTGTTAGGTGTGTAACAAGTAACAATCATTACATATCATTTTAGCCAAGTTAATATCATTCACGGTAATTCGAAAACTATTTGAACATTAGTCATAGATTAATATCCTTTACCATGACAAAATTCTTAAGCACATTACAGAAATATCATTTTCTGTTTAGAAAGCTACAAGTCATGACTCAGAACATGTGAGACTGAGAAATCCATTTTTATAGGCCAATAAAACTCGAAGTCAGCACAAAAGACAACTTTGGTCCATCATGACCATGAACAAACGAAAAAAGGCAATTGGTTTTACTAGCAAAATCATTCGGATGGCCCAAAAATATTCGTTTGTGTGTTTTCGGCTCTATCGGTTGCCACGACTGCCACGTTTATTATCCACTTTCAAATTTTGGACCAAACCTCCATGTCCCATGTGAAAACTCCTCCACCTCACCTATCACTTCCCAAATAATTTAAAACCCAGTACGTATCTGATCTGATCCCCTTCTTTTGGTACTTGCAATCTTACTTCAATGGCATCCTTGTCTAGAATTGTTCTCAAGGACTGTAAGTTAGGGACATATGACGCTGTGTACAGACCAAGCTCTTCTTTTCCTGCTAGGAAGCTGCAAACTTATCTGGGTATGTTTTATTATTATTTTTGCTTGTTTACTATTGTTTGCTTCATTGTACTATTGCTTATTTGCTTGGGTGGCACATGGGTTTCCAATTTTTTTGATTTGTTGTTTGGAAAATTTGGCATTTTGGGGAGTGAAAATTGCCTTCTTTTGAGCTTTTCCGTTTGTTGTTAGTTGTGGCACATAGTTGCTCTGAGTACCATCTAAAATTCTTGTTTTTGTTGTTTTAATGATTTGAGATTTTAGATGTAAGAGATGGGTTTCCTGTAGCTAAGAATGGAAGATGTTGCACAATCCGGAACAGGCCATGGAGTCCAATAGTTGCTCTTACACCCTCTTCTTTGATCGTTCAGACTTCAAGGTATCCATTAAAACCACGAGCGTGTTTGTGCGTGCGTGTGTTGGTGGGTTCAATCAAATTGATGCTTGCATCAAGGAAATGAGCATATACATGTTAAATGTAGTAATTACAAATGTATGATTAATATCGCATGCTGAAGTGGAAGAACCTAGTTAATCGATTTGGGAATCAAAATCTTATCTTTCTTCACTAAAAGTAAGATAGGGATAAGTTGTATTCTAGCACAAGAATGGTCTAATTTCATGAGCAATAAGATTTATGAAGTACAGAAAGAGTTAGATCATGACTTCCACTTGTATGGCTATACCAACAAGATAGTTGAATATGGACCAAGACCTGCAGCAAGGAGGCTCATTGGGAAAAGAAAGATTACTAGAGACCCCAGAATAATGACAAAGAATCATGCTCCTACCTTTCTTCCTATTTCATACTGCGTTTTATGTGGCAATTATGGAGTACTCGTACTCCATGAGCATTAGCAGTATGAAGATAACTCTAATCCACTAGATTATGATAACTACATGGATATAAACTAATAGACAAACAGACATACCAAGTAAGACAGCTCTCAAGGATAGACAGACCCAGGGACGGAGTTATTCTTGAACGTGGGGGGCAGTAGCCCCCCTCAGATTTTTTTTTTTAAATTTTTAGTATGTATATAATATATCATTTTTAGCAATTTATTTCAATAAAATTGAATTTTGCCCCACAATAATATTATTAATATTTTTAAAAACTAAAAAAATAACCCAGTAGCAAAAATTAAGCCCAAACAAACAAGCAAAAAAAATAAAAATAAAAATAATAATCAAAGCCGATTAAACACCCAATGGCAAGGCAAACGTAATAAAAGGGAAAAAGAAGGGAATTTCTAAGCCACTCAAAAAAAAAAAAACAAATAAATAAACCTAACTTAGGGCAGAACGTAGACTGAGGGGTTGGGCAGCGGCAAGCACCAAAAGCAAAGGCAGACAAGCACAGTAGCACACCACGCCTGACGCCACCAGCCACCACCAGTCCCCCGCAGACCGCCCTGCCCTTGTCAGAACAAGCCTGGTAATTTATATCCAATCTCTTTTATTTTTTTGGATGAGAATATTGTATCATCTCAATCTCTTTTTTTTTTTTTTTTTTTTTTTTTTTTTTTTTTTATATATATATCTAATATAAAAGTGTATATATACATATAATTAAAAAGGAAATGCGAGACATGAGTTTTCTGGCCAAAATGGGCTTTTACCCATGAGGGGCCAGAATATCGGGCGGCCTCGGCCCACTCCAAGCTAAGCCCAAAGGGCCCACGCCGAGGATGCATGAGGGGTTCGAGGATGAAAGCACGTGGACCGACCCTCGAGGAACATATCCGAGGAAGGGCCCATCCTCGTGCATCCGAGACCTCAGAAGAACACGAGCACCTCCCCACCAAAGGGGACTTCTTGAATATCCGAGGAGGAAAGGGTCCAGTGCCACGTGTCGGCGACGGGAGCACGGCGAAGGAGCAAGCCTTAGGCGAGCTGTCACCTCTGCATTGAATGCGCTCATCTAACCCCCCTGGCCGTATTAATGGGGATGTAACCCCTTGACAGGGGAACACTGATCATTGTGAGCCATTCGAGTACAGATAAGGCCTCTGATGGGACAGACGGTCAGAAGGGATGCCAATGGATGATCAACAGAAGGAAGGAGGGGATAGGAGGAAGGGAACCATATAAGAAAGACGAGCAAAGCAGTTTGAGGGGGAGAATTTTTCATTACTCAGGAAGAGGACATAGAATGACTTGGAGGTCATGTTAGTTTCAGGGGGGGAACTTCCTCGGACGAGGGTCGAGGAGCTGCCCTTAGTTGTAAGTTGGGCTCACTCCCCTTTAATGGAAAAAGGTGGCTTGTGCTCCGTTGTTAGTCTGTGAGGGCCTAACCCTTCGACCCGCTCTCTAAAAATGTATTGTTGGGGAACCTACCTAAACCGAGTCCCTACAACCCATTTCTCACAAATTTTCCAGCAAAATGCCTCATGTCTAAAATTAATAAGGGAATGCCTTTATTTTTAAACTCGATTTTCTAAAAATCAAGTTCTAAATGTAAAGCTTGATTTTTGGAATATCGAGTTATAATGAACGTGAACTTAGGAAATTTTTTTATTTTGGAACTCGAGTACCTTGTAAAGTACTCGAGTTCCACTTGAATTTTTTCAAGGCACTCGAGTACTTCACATGGTACTTTACATGAAACTTGAGTTCCAACAATTTTTTTTTTTTTAATTTTTAATTTTTAATTTTTTAGTTTGCTATAACTCGATTGTCCAAAAATTGAGTTTTAAATTAGAAAATCGAGTTTCAAAACAGGAGCATTTCCCTAAATAGTTTCAGATATGGGGCATTTTGCTAAAAAGTTTTGGCGAAAGGGACAAATGCCCATTTTCTCCCAGTTTTCTTAAATTTGACGTATGAATGTGTATTGTACGCATAACATACACGTTTTAACTAACTATGCCTATTAGATTGTGACCCAACCCAACAAATTGGGAGTCCAATATCATATTAATATCATAAATTCATGTTTAATGCTAAATCCGTAGTCCCAACAACTTTAGAAATGTAACTTGTATTTGTTTATTAAAATTTATTAAGGGATTACGAGTGTGAGAGAGAAGAAAAAAAATACAAAGCATAAGTCCACAATAGAAAGTCTCGAGTGACTACATTTTTTACTATTCAACTCTATGTGTTATAGTGAATTCAAATCCAACATGAGATATGATATAATAGCTAAACCTAGACCAATCACATGGTTGTAGTACTTGAATTGCAGGTAAAATTATGATTACTTACTCTAAAAACACAAGAGGTAGCAAACACAAGAGGTAGCCTACAATGAATTTGGATCTCTTGAGTCATAATATATCAAACACCCCCTTAAATAAAAAATTGAAACTTGATTTTTGAATGTCAAACCGTTAAGGAAAATGCTTGATGTAGAATGGAATGTGCAAACAGGTGTTGACGATATTAGAAGGTGGTTAGAGGATTACTACTATAATTGGATGATGGTTGCACCAAGACGAAAGAGTGTTTCAAAGGCATGGATTTTTAGACTCTACTACTTAATGGCAATGAGAACACTTGTAGGGTGGCACTTCTAGTAGGGAGGTCAAAGCCTTTAAGAATGAGAGAGATATTAGAGAAAAATAGAAAGTATAGACAAAATTAACGTGGTTTGGATTGATGGCATATATTTACAACAAAAAGTCTTACGCAACTATGTCTTTATTAATAAACTTCGTGTATGTTAAAGGATCCAATGAAAGGTATTATATAGTAGCTATCCCAACCCTAGACTAATCTTAGAGTCGTAATACTAGCAAAACAAATTGGATTAAGATGGTCATGGACAAATAATGTGTTTGCACTGTTGGAATTTTTGTGTGTTGTGGGTTAGCATAGTTATTGTTTTATTTATTTAATAAAACATGGATTAGTTAGAGTGTATTTTACTGAGCATTTGCTAGACCTAATATAGAAATCACCATATATTGTTAATATTGAGCCCATTTTAGTGCACCTTATTATTAATAGTATAGATTTATTATTGTGTAATTTATTTAGTAAAAGGCAGCCTTTATTGGGACAAGTTTACATTTTTATATTCTCACACATTGGAGAGGTCCCTACCCTCTACTTGCTAAAGTATTGGTTTGGCCCACTAAAACCAATACAATTTGATACTCTCATAAACCGATATATATAGTTAGTGGCTTGGCTAGTGGGTATGAGTCTGACCTGAATGTGGAATGATAGGGAGAGAGATGAGTAAGTCAAGAGGTGTAGTTCACCTTCCTTACACGCACTTCGTTCTACTCACCATGACTGTGGCTTCCTCTTTTTTGTTCTCATGGACTTTCACCTTCACAATCAGGTATGCCCATGCTTGTCTACTCATTATATTTGTGTCAAATGTATGCTTGTGATTCTAGATAGTTTTAAGATTCTTTTATTCACTCTAGTTTTGTGGATCTTAGTTCAAGCTTTTCCAACATGGACCTCTTAGGCCATAATATCTCTATCATGTTTATAGAATTGTCACAATTTTAAGTAAATGAAAATCAAACAAAATTTAGTACTAAGAGTAAAGATTAAAGACTCATTATTGGTCCATGTACTTGTAGGCTATAACTCATTATTAAAGTTCTAGGCCAATACGAATTGAGTTGAGTTAAATATTAAAAAGTTTAGGATTAATTTATTTAATTTATGTTGAACACAAGCTACTTGATTATCTTATTCTTTTCTCACATATATTACACAACACGAATAAATTTTTATACAATGTCACTAATCTATGTTAATAATTAATAATTAATAACAAATTTATAATTGATATTATATTATTTGAATTACTTAGATAGAATGATTTTCGTATATCAACTAAAACAAATAGATTTTCACTAACTTTGTATTGGTAAAAATTATATATAATAATTAGATAGAAAGATTTTCATTTGTGAACTTATAAAAATAGATTCACCAACTATGTATTAGTAAATTATATTTTATACTCCAAAATATAGTAGTTATATTTTCAATAAATTAAAAATGATTTTTGATAACTTTTGAAGTCAATGTCAAATCTATATAAGTATATTTACACACACACATATATAATGTTATATATATATATATATATATTTAAATAGATTCTCATACTCATAAGTTTGTTTACAAGCACATTATTATATTTGAAAGTCAAACCTAAATCCGTGCTTGAGTTTAGCTCATTTAGGGTCCGTTTGGATTGAACTTATTTTGCTGAAACTGAAAATTGCAAACACTGTAACAAAATAATTTTTAAATGTGTGAATAGTATCGTGAGACCCATTTTTAATGAAAAAGTTGTTTAAAAGTAGAATTTGTGGGTTCGTGAACAGTGCACGGGTGCATTGTTTACTGTGGAAAAGTCAACAAATGCGGGCTTAAAAAAAAAAGAAAAAAAAAGAAAGGAAAATGCCGAAAATGAAAACACAGACACACAGACTGAAACCAAATGGGTACTTGCTAAATAAACAAACAAACAAGGTTTTTTCCCCCTCAAATTGAGGTTGAAATGTTCATAAATAGCTTGATTCATTTACAATTCCATTTCTTGCCTTTTTTTATTTAGCATGTTGGAGGTCTGTTGGTTACTTGATCTACACAACCTCCCTATAAAGTAAAATTTTGGAGAAATTACATTTTAAATGCTATAGTTTATAGGACGTTTCAAATTAAAACTTATGAAGTTATGAGTTACAAATCAAAGTATCAAACACTGTAAACTGTAGTTTAAGCGAAAGTTAAAAATCCTAAAGTTTTGTAAGTTATAAAATTAAACCTGGAACTTTTATATTCGTTTTAATTCAAACCCTCAGCGTTGGGATTAATTATAAATAGAGAGAAGACAAATATTGAATTGAAACAAATGAAAACAAATAAAAGTTTAAGATTTAAGTTATAGCTTATTAAAATACAAGGATTAATTTGTAACTAATTACTATGAAATTATAGAGTTTAACTCGAAACACTGCCTAAATTATAAGGTTTATACTATAAAATTTTTCCCAAACTTTTAACTGTCTAGGCTAGTGTTGCAACTGGTTCTTGACATGGCATAATATTGGAAAAAGAAAAGCTCTGTACTTTGAAGTACATGGATACAGGAACAGTACTACTGTCGTGCTCTGCCTTAATTTTGGCTCCTTTAGAGTTTTTGAAGGAAGGGTCAATTACTAGAGGAGTTAGGAATTGAAGTCGGATAGTTAATTGGAATGCTAAAATGTGCAGAAGAGGCTGGGGCCTATATTTGTAAAGCCGTTTTAAGAGTGGACGTGACATCAATGAGTGGGGAAGGCCTATGCATTTGTCAGGGTTGCATGATAGTATGGTACAAATGCATTGTCAGGGTCATATGATATATAACAAAGGCAGTGTTAGGCCGTCGGCACACACAGATAAAGGGTGCTGCAGAAAAAAAAGTTATCACTGTGGGTTTCATTGAAGAATCCACTATCCACTAACCAAAAGAATGGGGTATCATATGACATACGAGATCATGCATATTGTTAGAAAGACGTCTCAGAAGACTGCACATTATGGAATCTACACAACAGCATCCNCAGTCTACATTAATGACTTTGTATTACTACGAATATTTTATGAAGGGGTTGCATGTATAATAAAGTCTTGGGATATAATTTATAGATAAGACCTAGAGTGCAACTATATTTATATAGTGATATTAAATATAGTTAATGGTAACTTTGGACTTGTCAAGAGTTGACAGAAAAGCCCAAGGCCCATTGGAGCTAGTGTATTATTGGTCCCTTTTGATCCCACTCCAAGCCACACACTTAAGCCCAATTGGGAAGGCCCAAAAGGCCAGCCCAATTAGATAAATTGGTTAGACACAAAGGGAAAAACCTTTAGAATTTCAGAGGTAAGAAACACTATTGTGAAGTGGTGTGTATGTGAGTTTTTGTCACTCACTAGTCATCCCTTTGTTACCAATTGAGAGACCACACATCTTGGGCGTTAGTGGAATTGGAGTGAAGATTAAAAGTAGTCCCAAGTGCTTCAATCTTCGTTTTTGAAATTCACCGCTTCAAGGTACGATCTCTTGTTCTTAAATTCTAAAATTTACTTAGTACGTGTTATCAATATCGAATGAAGTAGATCTGTTTAAAACTTATTTTCCGCTGCACTCATCTCTAATTTCCATCAGTAAGAGCCAAGGAAAAGAAAACAATGTATTTAAATGGCACAGTAAATCCCAAGATTCACCTCTCCTTGAAGTTTTAATTATGTCCATAGAAACCAATAAAGCGCCAAACAACACCATCTTGGTTAACCAGGGTATTAATGTGATTTGGAGAGGAGGTTTGGGCATCAATATCCAAACTATCCCACCATAATAGAGCCAATCTACCACCCAACCCAATTCTTGGGATTGTAAAACCTATATTCAATCGTAATTTCTTCATTAATGTAGTTAACCCATCTCTATCCAGATGAGTTTCAAGTAAAAAAAATAAAAAAGAACTTTGGGACCTTCTTCACTCGCCAAACAGCGAAGTTCTTTAACTGCCTCTCAGGTTAGATGGTGTTGAGGTTGCCTGGATCTATTGAAGTTAGTAAAATTCTATCTGACTTCAATAGATCCAGGCAACCTCAATACCATCTTGGTTAACCAGGTATTAATGTAATGGACCCAAGCCCTTGACAGTTAAGGCTTAGGATTTTTATGTTGGAGGTAGGGGGTGACAGGGACCCCCACAAACAGGTTTCAAAATATTTTATGTCCTTCCTAATGACTTGCTTTTTACATGAAGGTAAATAAGAGGTGGTAGGGGTTATGGGAGGATGTTTTCTAGGATGAGGTTAGCTAGCTAAGACCTCACTAGAAGACTGCAAGTTGGGATTTCATAGAATCCATTTCCAAGATCGTGGGGATGTTGTGTTAATCCCTAATAAATTCTCAAGTAAATTCGCAATTACCTCCATCTTTAGATCAGTATTTGAAAAAAGTTCATTTAGGCTATGTTTGATAATTGTTTTTTTCCTCAATTGGTTTAAGGATTTTAAATACTTTGAAGCTGTAGGGTTAGGATTTGTGGCCCAAGCCCAAAACAATGAATTTGTAGAGTATGGGTGAAAGAGCTAGGTTGATTATGGGATCAATAACAACGAATCACAGCCTTCAAGCACAAACCAACATGAATTTACACGTAAAGAATGGATATCCGAAGAGCTATATTATTGATTATGTGGTGAATATAGATCTTAGGGTTACAGCAAATCTCTTATTCTTTTCTCCCTCCCCTTCGTTAGGAGCTTCTTTCCTTTATATAACCTCACTTCTCCTCATCTCCATCGTCCACTTGTACCTCATCCGTGAGTCTACTTGAGTATATGTCATGTCAAGCATCTCCTTTAGCTCTGTGTGAGTGGTGGTAGGTGAGGATACACTGTTCATGGGTCTTCTCCACATAAATGCGGCCAGAAAAGTTGCTGCAGAGTATTAAATACGGTGGTAGCAGCTTTCCCTTAGATATTTCTTCATCCTTATCATCTCCAAGTGTATTCAGAGTTTATCTTGATCAGGAGGAGTCCTCGGAAGATCATCTTGACCTTTTATACGTTCAATTGATCCATACTATTCGCGTCAGAGGAATATAACCTCTTCGGACAGAAGGCGACCTCTTCGGATTGTAATCACTTTTCCCTCTAGGGGTCTCTCTTCCAGATGGGCCTTGCCCTTACCATCTCCTTCTTCTCGGTCGCACAGTAATCCTCATATGAGCTCTCGGCCCACTACGTTAGATTGGGCCTTTTTTCCCCCACAAAAGCAAAAGTGTTTTTGAATTAGAATAAATAAATTTTTTTTAAAAAAAAAAAATTTAACCAAACAAAACAAAATTCAACTTTTTTAAACAACTACCAAACAAATTTTCTGAATTTTTTTTTTTGGAAAATGTGTTTTTCCTTTCAACTAACCAAACTTCTTTTTTTCTTTTTTCCTTAAAAACAAAAAACAAAAATTAAAAATTAAAACAGTTACCAAACATGACCTTAACTTTTGATTATCCATATCTTGGGGCTGCTTTCAAATTTCCTTCAAAAGCTTTCGGCTGATCCTTTTCTCATATAAGAGTTTGCCCACGATTCAAAGATTTAGTCATATCTTTCCTATCAACCGTTGGAGTTTTTGTATTTAAATACTTTCCTCCAAATTCAGACTTGACTTATCAAAATAAGAAACCACATGATCTTTGGAGATATCCGGAGATATTAGCTTTGAATTATCAGATATGAAAATCTTATCTGATAAGGGAACCTGATTTTCAGCTAATGTAGGTAAAGATAGAATACTAACCCGCTCAGAATTTGAATTAAGCATCGGATCCGAAGAATTTGAAAATTCCCGCTCAACTGGGTTTTCCTTGTGCTCAGTCAGTTGGAGACGGACTGTCCTTGCACATGCTTTGGCGATCAACTGAACATCAGCTTGTTGTTGTCGGACTTGGGAGGAATTAATTGGACCACCAATCCTTTTAGGTGCCTGAATTTCTTAAACATCATCCACGCTAGGATTGGTCTGATTGACATTACCTTCTTTTTATTTACTTTTGGGGCTATGGTGCGAAGCCATGGACCGAATTGGGGTTCATCCTCATCCAATGAGAGGCAGCCGTTTTTGATTGTCTGACACTCACGATCTTGAGATTAATTGTATGTAATTCATTTGAACTTACTTTTTTCCTTGTCATTACTTCCTTATAGGGTCGTGCTAACGAGTACTCTAAGCCCTTGTTAACAATTTATTTTAAAAAAGTTTTGACATCACTTTTATAGAAAATGAAAAAGTTGTCAAAATATTAAATTTTTTTTTTCTTTTCCCATAAAAACTTTCTTGAACTGGATTCTTAATCAATATCCTAAGGATACTTGTTAGCATTTCCCTTCTTTATATAGCATGGTTTATTTTCTTTGCACAATGTCTGGGCATATGGTTAATAGTTTACATGCTAACTTCTCAGGTTGTAGTTTAAAATTCAATTACCGCATATCAAGGCTTGATTCAAAAGTATTTTCAAAATAATTTTCAACTAGCTTGTTTTCAAAAAAGTGTTTTACAAGATTTTATAGAATTTTTACCCCCAGACATTTTTTACATGGAAATTTTTATCTCATAAAAAAGCATTTACAAAAATCCATGAAAATTTTTTTCCTTTAAAAACAAAATTACTTTTTCTAAAATTCCTTTGAACTTTTCCCTCTTTTTTTATTTAAGGGAATTTTCACCTCTTTGAAAAGGATTTCCTTATTCATAATTATAAACTTCTCTTTCCCAAAATAACCATGGAACTTCCCCTTTTCAAAAAATGGATCTTCAAAAATTAGTTTCCCTCGAAAATAAATCCAAAGGAACTATTTTCATTAACCAAAAATCCTCTTTTTCCAAAAATGGCAAAATGTTAAATAAAATGTTTAATTTTCATCTAAAAACTCCATTCAAAATACGTTTTTGATAAAACGAAAGAGAAATGAATCAAACATCTTTTTTGAAAATAGTACTATTTCCAAAAACTTGTTCTCACTACAAAACGCGGGCCCTTTAGGCCGCGTTTTTTTGGGCCGCGTTTATTAAAACGCGGCCCCAGACGAGCTACAGCCCCGTTTTTAAAACGGGGCCATAGAATGAGTCTGAAGCCGCGTTTTTAAACGCGGCCCAAGCCCCTCATCTATGGCCCCGTTTAAAAACGCGGCCTAAGGACTTGCGTGTTTTTTTTTTTTTTTTTTAATCTTAAGTAAGGCTGGGTTTAAAAAATGCAGGTCCAGCTTGCCTTAAGTCGCGTTTTATACACGCGGCTTTAAGTTTTTTCTGTAGCCGCGTGTATAAATCGCGGCTTCAGTATAGGATTTGGCCTCGTTTATTAACCGCGGCCTGATCTTGCCCCTAAAGCCGCAGTTCAAAACCGCGGCTTCAGGGTTTATATAAATACTAAAAACCTTCCTTCTCCTATCACACACAGCAGCCTCCATCGATCTGAAGCCCGATATCTCAACCCATCACACTCAGCAGTCTTCCTTCGCTTCCGTCGTCTCCTCCACCACCATCTACGCCGACCTCCACCAGATCCCTCCCTCCGACACTCTCTTCCAAACCACCGGCGTTGTTTCGATTCTTTCGATCCCTTCGCAATCATCGAACGCCACCGTGAGTCTCTCTCTCTCTCTCTCAGTATATTTGGTTTCATTTTGTGTGTGTACGTCTGTGTTTTTGGCTTTTTAGTTCATCATCCTGTTTAGGTATTTCCCCCAAAGTTTATTCATCCCGATCGAAACCCATGTGAAATTTTGTTCTTGCGGTGGAGTGTTGTTGATGGTTTTGATTGAGTTTGTTCCGGCGGCAGAGACGTCCATGGTTTTGAGTAAATTGTTGAGAGATTTTCACAGACAGCGAGAGGGAGGACTAATCCTGAAGCCGCGTTTAAACCGCGGCCTTATGGGCCACTCTACAGCCGCGGTTAAAACGCGGCCATATGGCAAGGGCTTAAGCCGCGTGTTAATCGCGGCCATAGCACCAGTTCTTAGGCCGCGGTCATAAAACGCGGCCATAGACCCTCTGTGGGCTATAGTCGCGCTTTTTAGGCTGCGGTAGAAAACGCGGCTAAAAAAACCGCGGCTATAGGCTATGGCAGCGTTTTTTAGACCTGTAGCCGCGATTTTTAGCCGCGGCCATAGGCCCTTTTTTTGGTAGTGTCTCCATTAAAAAATACATTTGCAAAATGATTTTCAAAATATTGTGCGTAGTCTATGGCTTAAGCTTAAACTAACTGGGCCCATGAACTCCAAAATCAAGCTAACAAGATCCCCCAAAATTTTTTATCCTTTGTTTTTTTCCCTGTCCTTTTTGCGTGAGAAAATACATTGGAAAATTTATTGAAAAACTAAGGTCATATTTGGTAATTGATTTTGTTTTCCTGTTTTTAAAGAGAAAAGAAAAAAAAAAACAATTTTTTGGTGTTTTCAAAATGAAAAACATGTTTGGTTAGAAGAAAAAAAACATTTTCCAAAATAAAAAAATAAAAAATAAAAAACAGAAAATTTGTTTGGTAATTCTTTTTGAAAAAGTTGAAATTTTATTTTGTGTGAAGTAATTACAACATTTTGTCTCTTCATTATTTGCTTCAAAGTACTTAATTAAAATCAATACACCTAGAGAAATTATAAAATCAAATGTTTTGTATATAACATTCAAGTCATTGCTTGAAACTTAATTTTTTTTTTTTTTTTTTTTTTGACTCTTAGTCTTCTCTTTTTCTTTTTCAGCATGTTTGAGATTCCCTGCAATAGCAAACCAATAGTTGAGATTAAAAGTTTTAGAAGTCATTTTTAACTTCAGCCCTTAAATCCCCCTAAAAAAAAACTTCAACCCCTAATTAATAAAAAAAAATTAACTTTCAACTTTTATCATTATACTTTTATATTTTATTTTGTAACTTCTTTCTCACATCCAATGATTAATTGCATGTTTCTGTTACACTGGATCTCAATTCGTGCATTTGTACGCCAATTTTCCAAATGCAAATGACTTTGGTTGGAAAGGACAAGCTCATAATTGAGCATTTGACAGAACTAAATGCATTTATATATATAAAAGTAATAAAGTTCAAATAATAATAGGAATAGAACCAGAATTTTGATTGAGGGGGGCTGGAATATGAATAATCTCTTTTTCTAACAAACTATCAACGCACTAATATGCAATTAGAAAAATGCTAAAATTACTAGAAAAAATTTAACAAAAAATTTACAAATTGATATAATAATTAATGTAATTAGTGTCATTTCAACAAATAATAAATTAGTATTTATGTTAATTTTTGTAATTGATGACACATCAATTTATAAAACTTATGTAGTAAAATCTATACTGTACTTAATATCACTCATTCAATTAGGAGAATGAATGAGAGTTGAGAGAGGGTAGAGAGCTCTTGACTAAGAGAGAATGGTTTAAAAACAAAAAATGAGTCAATTTCGTAAGGTGGTGACCGTTTTAGTTTGATTAAGGGAATAATATGTTTGGATATCAATCACATGCCATTTCGGGTTTATTTATAACAATAGTTTGGTATAAACTTAATTTTTTTCGAACTATTATATAATTTGTAAGACTTTTAAGAGTCTTTAAAAATGATATATCTTATCAATAAAAACAAATGATATAACCAATAATAACAATATATATATTTAAAACCAATTATTATATTATAATAACATGTTCCTTTTTAATCGTGTATGCATAGATATATTGAAAAAATTAGATGCAAAAAGGAATAGGTTAAAAGCTTAGCATTTGTCTTGAAGGTGGTGGAATCAAAGCTGTAAAAGACAATGTATGAAGGGTTATAGAAATTACTTTCATCATTTATTACTCTCACATGAGCTAAGCAGATAAAACAAGAAATGAAAATTAAGGGAACTAAACCAGATCAGTTGAACAAACAAAGAAAAGGACAGAGAAGAAGAAAGAACAAGATGAAGCAGAAGACAAAAAGAAGATGATAAAATTTTGTAGAAGGCAGCTCGGTAAGGGGTGGTCTGATGAATTTTTGTATACTAAAGGGTTTTTTTTTCGAAGGTTGGGGAGGTGGGGGGCATGGCCCCCTCAGACCCAAGATAGTTCCGTCTCTGAATAATAAGCTTGTTCTTTCATAGTTCTTTCAATGAAACTGCCGTTACATGAAGAAAAAAAAAAAAAAAAAACCCTAATGTTTTGATTTGCAGTTAGATCGAGTCTTTTGGCTGAATATTGTAGAAAATGTAGTTTATTTGTAATATGGGCACTGCTCAAACTTAATAAGGAGAGAAAAAAAAAAGTAATTTCAGTATTGATGTTGTCGAAATACCCAAAAAAAAAAAAAAAAAACAAGTATTTAGGTAACTGTATTACCGAAATACTTTCCTCTTGGTCCACAAAAATCTGCCCGATAGTTTCATTTTCTAACTGCCAGTTTCTTTTTGAAAAAATGGAGTTAATTTCAATTTCTAATTGTCAATTTCTTTTTGAGAAAGGGGTAAAAATTAAGTTAAAAACCTTTTCCTCTAAGGTTCTATCACTAGTAATAAATTGAAGCAACCATTTGTTTTTTTACCCTCTTTTACCCTTTTTTAGATGTCAAAAGTCAAAACTCAAAAAGAAACTAAAAGTAGAAAGAAATTGAAACTAATGGGCAACAGTCAAATTTAAGTGAGCCAGGGAAAGTATTTCGGTAATACAATTACCGAAATACTTGTCAATTTTTTTTTTTTTTGGGTATTTTAGCAACACCAATATCGAAATTACTTTTTCTCTCCCCATCATTTCTCTCTCCTCTGTTCTACTTTTTCTCAGAATTTCAGAAATGGTATTTCATTTCTCTAAATAAGTTTGAACAGTGCTCATATCACAAATAAACTTTATTTTCAACAATATTCAGCCAAAAGACCAACCAGAACACTCTTTTGCTTTTGAAAATTGGTGTAAAGCATGTTCTATTTTTATTGGCTGACAGGAAATTAGGGTGAAGAGTGGGATTGAGATCATGTACAATACTCAGGTATTGCACCTAATGCAATTACTATAAATGGTTAAAATTAATAGTTACAAAAAGAAACTTTCAATTTCAACCACTAATTCAAAAAAATTAAGAAAAAAATTAAAAAAGTAAAATGTAAAAGTTTAAAAGGTAAAAATTGTGAGAAGATACGGGTGAATTGCATCTAGTGGGTATTGTACTGGATCCTAATCTACCAACCCTCCCCTCTCTCGTTTAGTTACAGCCCTACCACCATTAAGTGTTCATATTTATTAGTATTTAATCATTTAATGCTTTGGTAACGGTGAGAAAGCACGTAAAAGTCTTTGGAGGTTATTTTCTATTGTTATACAAGTCAAAGATATATCAGTCCAAAAAAAAAGTCAAAGATGTATATCAGTGTTATTTGATAACTGTAGTGAGGGAACAAGAACTAATCGCATAATATGTTGTGATATGTCTAATGGCTCTCACCCATTCACTTCTCCCTTCTTTTGTCTTTTATTTGTTTGATGATCTTGAAGTTAAATAAAAAACGGTGGTTTTTTGTAATATATAATAACTTAATTTCTTTCATGTTTACACTAGCATTACTCAAGAATATGCGTGTAATTAGATTTGAAAAGTCTGATTTTATAATTCTCGACAGATACAGCTTATTTCAAGCTTCTGTCAAACTTCAATGGTAATTCTCAATAGAAAGGATTCGGTTGAGACTTCTATCAAGCTTCAATGAACAATACTTTTTCACTTGTTTCTTGGTCAGACTTGCATGTCTTCAATACTTAACTTGAACACTTGTTTCTTGAAGTACTAAACTCATTCTATATCTACCCAAATACAAGTAAAGTGCATTTTGTCAAAGGATTAGCCAACTACATATAATATGTCCCTAACAATCTCCCCCTTTAGCAATCCATGAAAAAAAACCACAACAAACAAATGAATCATGAAAGAAGTCTTAAATCACTAAACTCATAATCACTTGTTAAAATACAAAACAAATTTAATCTTAACATAAACTCTTGAAAAACTTTGCAAGAAGAAAGTTCATGGCATGGTAGACTTTCATAAGCTGTCTTTCTAAAAGACTTAAACAAAACTCATCAAGGCATCATGTGTGAAACAGAAATAAAGATTACATACATAAAGAAACATGTGTATCAAGAGAGAAAGAAACAACACATGTAGAGATAGGTGAAGAAATATACATTATCATCATATATATGTAAAAAGTGAAGTACAATGTATGTCAATATATGGTAACAAGATTGATATACAAGATGTAAAAGAAAGAAAATAAAAGTACGTAAAAACCTCACTACATCCCTCAAAAAGTATACACACTTTCCCTATCAAAAATTGTCCTATACTAACTCTCCCCCCAAATTTAAGACTACTCTCATCCAAAACTACTTTATCTTTTTGTCACGAATGACAAAGGGTAAGTCACCGAGAGGTTGTCATCACCAGAAGGGCTAGCATCATCATCCTCATCAGCTGAAGCCTCTGGAGAAGGAGATGGAGAAGGAGCAAACCACCAAGGCGAGCCTGTCGGCGGGTAATTAGACCGACGCGGGTGTCCATTTGACACATCTCTTCGGTGAGATAGTCAAGACGAGCATCCATCCTTTAAAGCTGCACCATGATGGCCTCCAAGGTCACACCAGCTACCGAAGAAGAATAAGCAGAGGTGGAAGGAGCCGAGAAGGAGGGAGGAATAGTAGTAGCAGCAGGATCATCCATCTCCACTCATGGTTGTTCGCGTAAAATAATCTGCAAGCGCACAGAATCGTAACAAGTAGTAAAGTGTTTTTAGAAAACGAGTGTCGAACCCACAAGGATTAACTATGTTATTGAGTACCGAAATTTACTAAATTAAGTACTATTTGGAAAATCGAAAATAGATGGAACGTTCTACTATTTGAATTAAATTAAACTATTTAATAAAAATAAATCTATGAATAAAAAAAATTAACAAAGCGTAAAATCTAAAAGTGTAAAAATATGATAAGAATGGATCTAGAGCAGTTGATTTCACCTAACAAATCCCACACAATTTATTCTTCCTAATTATTAAATTCTAATAATCTCCCGTTGATGATTAAAAATTCCTTAAGTATTCAATATCTTCTCTCGAATAATATTAAAAATATCTTCAACTAACAATTCCATATCTCTATGTGAATTTAATTAATTGGAGACTCATTACGTACTTTGAATTTTTTGAAAAATCACACTAGTCGCGGTAAAGCATCTCTACTTTCGCTCAACTAATGGTGTTTAATTCTAGAACTAAAATAACAAATCACCTCTCGGTCTCATTGTAATTCAATTGATCAAACCATAATTCGTAAAAAATAGTAAGCATTAAGAATAAGAATTAAACACTCAATCATGGAAATATTAAAAATAAAATAATTCAGAATATAAATTGTGTGTTCATTGCTAGACTACATCAACGCTCTAGAAAATAAAATTTAGTTCATAATAAAACTGAAAAGAAAACAAATAAAACTTATGTCTTTCATCTGATGGTTGATCAACATGAAGCTCTCGCCTTTGCCCTCAGATCCTCCTCTTCAGAAAGACTCCTAAAAGAAAAATCTTCAATGCGGCAGCCCCCTTTTCCTCTCAGGTTTTCTCTCCTCTCTTTTTCTTTTTACCCTAAAGAGCCTTTAAATAGGTCAAGGAATCCTATTCCCGTTTGGAGAAAATCCCAGATTTTTAGGCTTCACTTAACCGACGATTTTGGCCCATTTAACGTCAGAATTCGGACTTTTGGTAAACTACAAAGTTGTAGCCCTTTAAGTTAACTTTCCAGCCCAACTTGAATCATCTCAATTGGATATCTGAGCCCAAAGTTATGCTGAAAATACTAACTGATGTGCAGGCTGGAATCCTAAACCGAATTGGACTTAGATTTTGTACAAAATTCCTTTGATTCCTTGCTCTTCTCATTCCTTCAAAGCACAAATGAATAGATAAATATAAATAAAAAAAATCAAATCAAATCAAAAGAAATAAAGGAAAACTAACAATTTTAATAAATAAGAGGATAATAAAAATCATGTAAAAATTACACTTATCAATGGTCGCTTCGGTTGAAGTGGGCCTCGCTCCGCCAAACAGAACCGGCGCTGATGGCATCCATAGTGGTGAAATAAGGAAAGTCAAGAAGGGGGATGGAGAATGTCGGAGGATTCGCGTGATAGCCAAAGGGAAAATGAGCTTATCACGTGTAGCCATATCCAAATACACATCAAGAATAGATGTGATGAAATGAGAAGGGAAGTCGATAGAGAGGTCCTCAAGAAGAGACAAAAGAAAACGAGCACGAGGCTCAATAATAGAGTTATAGTGAGACAAAGGAGTAAGAGTAAATGTCATCACTATGTTAAGGAACCTCGGGCCTTTTGCGAAGCCTGAGCATGGGGTGTTTAGTTTACCATCCCATGTCGAAGGTGTCTCACAGAAGTGAGACAGAAGCTCGTCTCTGGACACAGTTCAAAGATGCTCACAACCAAGGTAGTCAAGATGCACTACCGTGGAATGTATAGTATCTCGGATATAAGATCTGAGGTAACTACGATATATGTACCTCGGAATGTTGTGGTAAATTAAGGTATAAAGGTATCAATACCATGTATATTGGAGTAAAACTCCTATATAAACACGATGGGACACCTCATGGGTCTCTCAAGAAGAGATTCCCACCCCTGAGTTAGAATGACAACGGAGAGAGGAGTGTCGGTAAAATCCGACAAGATAACATGGCGCTCTGGATGAATGCCACGTTTCTAGAAGTTCTTCGAGAAGTCCTTTCGGGCCTTCTCATCACAGAATCGAATGTGGAGGGAAGGAAGAGGATTAGAGGAAGAAGATGGCCCAGAACCTTGAAAAGGATTCCGAGTCGGTGTGGATTTATGCGCCTTGGGTGCCATAATGCAGTCTATTCAAGAGAGAGAGAGAGAGAGAGAGAGAGAGAGAGAGAGAGAGAGAGAGAGAGAATAGAACACAATCACAACACAAAAACAAAGAATAGGAAGAAAACAAAACAACATATGCATGAAAAATGCATGAACATGTGACGTGCAAAATTTAAAAGCATCATGGGTGAAAACCCAATCCAAACCTACCAACACACAATTAACAATAATCAATCACTCATCTAAAATGCATGAAACATTGTTATAATGCAATGCATGAGCATATAACACTAAAACAACAACACCCAACCCAAAAATTTCACAAAAATCTCAAAAATCCCATAAATTTTCAAAACCCCCAAAACCTAGGTCTAAAATGTATGAATGCATGAAAAATGAGGGTTTAAGAACACTTACCAAGTGATTGAGGTTTGATCTAGGCCAAAAATCACGTGGGTGGAGAGATTGGAGTGAAAGAAATGTGTTTAGAGTGAGAGAGAAAGATTTTCTGTCGAGAGAGAATGAGAAAAGTGAGATTTGATTCGCGCCTCAGCTATATATAGAAAACGCAGCTCAATGGATTGAAGTTTCTATTGAGGATCTGTCGAGATGTTGTCGAGGATTTGTCAATGGCAAAACAAAGAGCTCGATCAATCGAGGATCTGTTGAGCATCTATTGAGCAGACAGAAAGCAAGGAATTTTGGCTCGATGGATCGAAGAAGCTGTCGAGATTCTATCGAGAAGAAACGAAAAAATCTCGATGGACTGAGAAGTTGTCAAGAAGCTATTGAGTAGACAAAAAGCAAAAAAAATTTCTTCGATGGATTTGTCGAGAAGGTGTTGAGCTTGAAGAAAAGGAGTTTCTCAAGGGGGAAAAACACATAAAAATGAATGCAACAAGCAAGCTACGCAACCAGAGATTCAAACAACATATTAATTTCTCAAAACATCTCTCAACAAATATGAAAAGCATTCATAGATCCAAAACATACACACACACACAACAACAACAACAACAACAACAACAATTCTAACCAATTTTATATTTCAAAAACAAGTTAAGACAGCTTAGTGAGCATATATTAACACATGTATTCCTTGTGATGGCCAAATCACATAGTACCTGCATATGTATCAAAAGTAGTAAAGAATTTGCATGTTGTGTGTGAAAACATAGCAAGAGTGCATAAGTATCTCATATTATGATGATTTGAGATATAAGAAAATCAAATACACTCTCACACAATCATAACTGCTTGATGGGGGCTATCACTTTCGAGGTACATCCTATAACTCCCACATTTCCTAGAAACGATCTTGCAATCATATTTAAAAGCATTTTGATTCTTTTTGCTTTTATTTTTCTTTGCATAATTTTCTTTTTGTGCATATTATGCTTGGACATATAAGAGAGAAAAAAAGAAATACCCATTTGTGTAAGCTAAAACATCCCAATTTTGCTGTGCTTAAGCACACAGATGTTATTCATGATTAACGGGCTTTAGTGGTGAGATGGTTATTTATGTCTTTCTCTTAGGATTTTCTAGTCCTTCCCATCAAAAAGAGTAATATGAGTATGAGATATAAGAGACAATCTTTATCGTACTTATTACAAACATGAGCTACAAAACTCACTTGCTTAGTTGTGCATTGAGATGCTCATCTAAGCTAAAAATGATACAAAGTTTAGAAAACTTTGCTTCAATGGCCATCCAAAGTACACAAGTACCAATATACACAAACACACTATTTTTGTATTTTTCTGATTTTTCAATTTTTTTTTATTTTTATTTTTATGAAAAACAAATAAAGCAAAACTGAAAACAACCAAAACAAAAACATGAAAGAGAAACACACAAAGCATAAAACTAAACTGACTCAAAATAAGAAAGCAAAACAAACAAGTAATGCATAAATAAAAAGGGGAGAGAGAGAAAAAGTGACTGAATCACTTTGAGCCTTTTTTCCTTTCACACCTTGGAAGAATATTTCCTTTGCACGAACCTTTGATCTTGAGAAGAAGGGGAAGAATTGAAACCGTTCAAGTTCGAAAGGAACATGATGGCTTTAAGAAAATCTCCTAGAGGAGGAAGAGAGGATGGAAACTGATTTTGGTTTCCAAACGAGAGCATACTATTGCTTTGTTAAGTGGCTAACCACTTATAGCAATTTGGACGAGTATGCCTTGAAGCTCTATAGTGATAACAGAAATGCGGCTTCTTTTGTTGAGACTTTTTGTTGTTTTCCTTCTTTGTCCTAGGGTTTCTAGTCTCTTTCTTTTCAACCTTAAGGGGTACTCCTAGAATAGATTTGCCTTTATCTAAGTTCTCATTAGCTATTTTAGTTTTAGCTTCATTATTCTTAGAATTACATTATTAATAGGTGAGACAAACACAGTTGTACTAGATGAGGCAATATTAGGAGAAGAGAAATCATACCTCAAACCAGTTTTCTCAGAAGCAGCTTTCTGAAAGTTTAGCATCTTATCGAGTTTTGCACTGGAATTCCTTTTCAATTGAGCTCTGACTTGAAAAAACTCCGCTTCAAGCTTCTTGGTCCATTCAGCCAAGAAATTGTTCCCAAACCACAGTGCTCCAATGGTTTGATTGACTTCATCAACCTTGGTAAAGAGCTCCTCTCAATCTAGCTCAACATCACTCAGCTTCTTGGTGGCTAGCCTGTAGAGTTTCTTATGCTTCTCGGAAACCTTGTACAACTTAGCATATGCTGTATGGATATCATCTTATTCATCCATTTTCTCAAATTTCGATTCCACCAAGTCCTCTTCTTCATCCACTACTTCTACGATCCCCTCAGTAGGATCCACTATGGCAGTGAAAGTACTTAAAATTCCCTCATCATCACTGTCTTCTAATTCAGTCTTAGGCTCGGTGTCGCTCAAGGTAGCAGCAAGAGCCTTGTTTTTCCCAATTGACTTGAGATATGTTGGACATTCTTGTTTCATGTGTCTAAAGCCATGACATCTGAAGCACTTTGGTCCAGAGGTAACAGTATACTGACTGTCATCCTTAACTTCCTTCTTCCCTCTGTCTTGACTTTTGAACTGTGAAGAATTGGATTGCTTACGGTCCTTATCAAAACCTTTCACATTGGCATTTTTCATGAACTTCTTGAATTGCCTAGTGATGTAGAACTTTATTTTGGAATCTTCATCATCTGAAGACTCATCAGTCTCATTACTCTTAGCCTTTAGTGCCCTATGTTGGGAAATTTAGACCCCGGTTGATAGAATTAACAAGTTTTAAACCCAAGTTGTTAATTATATTTATTATGAATAAAACTTGTGAAAACAAACAAATATCAATATCATGTCAAAATCATGCACAACGAAAAATTAAATAAGACAAAATATGATGACCTAGGAAAATCAATGAAACAAACTAGTTTCACAGTAAAAAGTCTAGGGGGAAACCTTCCCGAAAAGCAATCTACTATAGTAAAGAGAAGTTTCAGATTTAGTACAAAACCTTTATCCCTAGACTCTACAATCCCCGTAAATGAACTTATAGTAGAAACCTTCTACCACTTTAGAACCACTGAACTCTTCAATATATGAACGCCACCATTTTTGATGCACGGATCCCAATACGTGACTAACCAATATTGCACGGCTTCTAGTACATGACTAACACACCAACTTGAAGAAGATGTTGGCTACAAAATTCTTTACTTCATCAACAATGAAGATCAAGAAGCACTTGGTTACAAAACCCTAAAGCGCAAAGACGCAGTAGCTTCTTTCAAAGAGAATAAAGTCTCGGTCACCTTTTTCATGTGTTCTCCTTGTACTCTCTTATGTGACGGCCTTTAAAATAAGCCTTATATAGGTCTAGGGTTGTGAGAAAAGAAACCCTACACAAATACATAAGTATGGGCCGAAAATCATATCTAAAATTTGAATTCTTGTAACCTCGATAGATACCTCGATAGATAGTATTTGTTGAGCCTCATTAAACCTTGATAGATAGCTATCTGTCGAGTAGCTATCGAGCTATCTATCCACAGGTGTCAAGCTATCTGTCCAGCTTTAGTGAACAACTTTTCGTCACTTATTTCTTGGTCCAATCTTCATGGCTTTAATACTAGACTTGAACAACATGTTTCTTGAAGTATTAAACACATCCTAGATCTACCCAAATACAAGTAAAGTGTGTTTTGTCAAAGGATTAGTCAATTACACAAAATATGTCCTTAACACCATGCTTTTACTTTTACTTCCTTTCCCAAGTCTAGTCAAACCTAATTCATAGGTTTGCAAGTTGCCAATCAGTTTCGTCAAAGGAATTTTGTCAATGTCCTTTGATTCTTCTATGACAGTGATCTTGGCATGGAATCTCTCAGGTAGGGATCTAAACACCTTTCTCGCAATCTTGGGTTCAAGAATCTGTTCTCCAAGATTGAAGGCTGAGTTTATTATGTCCTTCAGCTTAGCATAGAACTCATCAAATGTCTCATCCTCCTCCATCTTTATCTCTTCAAAGCTAGTAGTGAGCCTTTGGAGCTTTGAATCCGTGACAGCCTTAGTCCCTTCATAGGTTGTTTGGAGAATGGTCCACGCTTCCTTAGCAGTTTCAATTGAGGATATCTTTTTGAACTTCTCATTGATCATCGCACTAAATAGGACATTCAATGCTCTGCTATTGAAGTTTGCCGCTTTAATCTTGGCCTTATCTCAATCAGCCGGCGCTTCCTTTGGCTTCACCCAGCCGATTTTCACAACTTGCCAGATCTTCTCATCTAAAGACTGCAAGAAAGTTTTCATGCGTACTTTTCAGTATGTATAATTAGTTCCATCAAATAAAAGAGATATAATAAGAGACTGTTATTTATCCATGAAAAACAGGGGTTAATGGATCACACAGTAAAGATTAAACCTAATTAGAGTGTGCCTGCTTTGATACCACTTGTTGGGTTAAAATGAATTGAGCCCTTTGCAGATTAATTAATTATCCAAGTTAATTAATTAGTCAAATTACTTGCAATAACATGGTAGTACAAACAAATCACCAAATAACTAAATGCAACGGAAAATAAATTTGACACAAGTGATTTATTTACGAATGGGAAAAACCACCGAGGCAAAACACCACTGGGTGAATTTAAGGTCACCACTCCGGAGAATCCACTATTATTAATTACAAGCGGTTACAAGTATAAAGAATCTTAATAAACTGTTAGGTTCTAAGGTCTTAGGATTTTATGTATTTAGAACTCTAATTTGTAATGTTGGCAAACCATGATCAAAACATTGTATTTAGTTTTATTTAGACTTGCTCAAAGTTGGTTTAATATTGTAATGTTGGAATCGAGTGGCTGCAGAAGTACTTGGGACTCTCGGCCTGGCTCGATCGATCGAAGAATAGACTCGATCGATCGAAAATCGCACAGGTTGAATTTTCTGCAGAATTTCCAACTCAGCCCTACTTCATTAAACGTTTAGGGTTTTATGTTTTTACCCTAGAAGTGAGTTTTCCAACTGTTCCCAACTCACGCGTTAAGTCTAGAGTTTGTTTTAGGGTTTTGTCACAGAATAGCCAAAGGGGGAGATTGTAAGGTTGAAATTTATCAACCATCTTATTGGATTTATTCCATGCCAATTTGTTTGTAATTTAACACTTAGTAACCCTGTATTTAAGTGGGATTATTGTAAGGGTAATGTGTGAGAAAAGGTGAAGAAAAGCTCAAGTATGTGCAGGAAAGCAGAGTTTCGCGGCTAGGACTCGCGGCTGACTCGCAACTGGCAAGCCGCCAACTGCAGGCATGTGAGATGTACACATAGGGAGCTGAAAGGTCGCACCAGCTATCGCACTACAGGACAAAAGTCCCAGGCTAGCCAGGCCGTTACGTCGCGACTTGAACTCGCGACTTGGACAAGCCGCGAGGTCAAGCCGTTAATCAGCCCTGTTTGGCAAAAACTGTCTCTTCGTATTCCAAACATATACCACTATATATAGACCCTTATACCCACTAAATTGAGAGAGCTTCTAGAGAGAATTTTTTGAGAGAAACCCTACAGAAAAACAAGATTGCCTCATCCCAAATATTTACCTTAGAGACTCTATAAATTCCTTTACTCTCTTCCTCTCCATTGTCACATCTTTGAAAGGTCATTGACCAAATCCTTATCTCACCACACCTACGTCTGTGAAAAGGTTCATTTGGTGCTAAGGGAAGCAGTTTGGAAGGAACCAATATACATTGGTTGATGCTATGATCTAGTAGTGAAATCCGGGAAGCTAAAGAAGAAATAGGTTCGGTGTAACCTCGTTGAAGCAAGAAGCTTGGAGGGCTTAGGTACTTGGGTAGATTAGGCTTTGAGGGTCTTTTGCTATTCATGGATCCCAACTACATTCTTTAGTGGATTATTTGGCTGCTTGGAGGGCGACGAAGAGGTTTTACACCGAGGACTTCAATTTCCTCTTCGATAACACATCGTGTGTTGTCCGTGTGTTTGCATCTTCCTTCCCTTTATCTTTGCCTTATATTTACTACTGTGGATGTGTTTATATTTGGCATAGATTAGTTATCAATTCTGTGATTAGCTTATGTTCATATTCCGCACATTAATTGTTTGATTATAAGCTTGAATTGATATTTTATTATTTGGGATCTAAACGTTCAAGGGTGTTTTAGACACATATTGAACTTTCACGCACTAATATGAATGCTAAAATTAGTAGAAAATTTTTAACAAAAAATTTACAAATTGAGATGATAATTAATGTAATCAGTGTCATTTCAAAAAATAATAAATTAATATTTATGTTAATTTTTGTAATTGATGACACATCAATTTATAAAACTTATGTAGTAAAATCTATATTATACTTAATATCACTCATTCAATTAGGAGAATGAATGAGAGTTGAGAGAGGGTAGAGAGCTCTTGACTAAGAGAGAATGGTTTAAAAACAAAAAATGAGTCAATTTCGTATGGTGGTGACCATTTCAGTTTGATTAAGGGAATAATATGTTTGGATATCAATCACATGCCATTTCGGGTTTATTTATAACAATAGTTTGGTATAAACTTAATTTTTTTTTTTTAACTATTATATAATTTGTAAGACTTTTAAGAGTCTTTAAAAATGATATATCTTATCAATAAAAACAAATGATATAACCAATAATAGCAATATATATATATATATATATTAAAAACCAATTATTATATTATAATAACATGTCCTTTTTAATCGTGTATGCATAGATATATTGAAAAAATTAGATGCAAAAAGGAATAGGTTAAAAGCTTAGCATGTGTCCTGAAGGTGATGGAATCAAAGCTGTAAAAGATTACTTTCATCATTTATTACTCTCACATGAGCTAAGCGAATAAAACAAGAAATGAAAATTAAGGGAACCAAACTAGATCAGTTGAACAAAAAAAGAAAAGGACAGAGAAGAAGAAAGAAGAAGACGAAGCAAAAGACAAAAAGAAGATGATAAAATTTTGTAGAAGGCAGCTCCGTAAGGGGTGGTCTGATGAATTTTTTTATACTAAAGGGTGTTTTTTTCGAAGGTTGGGGGGGAGGGGGGGGGGNCAGAATTTTGGAAATGGTATTTCATTTCTCTAAATAAGTTTGAACAGTGCTCATATCACAAATAAACTTTATTTTCAACAATATTCAGCCAAAAGACCAACCAGAACACTCTTTTGCTTTTGAAAATTGGTGTTAAGCATGTTCTTTTTTTACTAGCTGACAGGAAATTAGGGTGAAGAGTAGGATTGAGATCATGTACAATACCCAGGTATTGCACCTAATGCAATTACTATAAATGGTTAAAATTAATAGTTACAAAAAGAAACTTTCAATCTCAACCACTAATTCAAAAAAAATTAAGAAAAAAATTTTAAAAAGTAAAATGTAAAAGTTTAAAAGGTAAAAATTGTGAGAAGATACGGGTGAATTGCATCTAGTGGGTATTGTACTGAATCCTAATCTAACAGCCCTCCCCTCTCTCATTTAGTTACAACCCTACCACCATTGAGTGTTCATATTTATTAGTATTTAATCATTTAATGCTTTGGTAACGGTGAGAAAGCACATAAAAGTCTTTGGAGGTTATTTTCTATTGTTATACAAGTCAAAGATATACTAGTCCAAAAAAAAAAAAAGTCAAAGATGTATATCAGTGTTATTTGATAACTGTAGTGAGAGAATAAGAACTGATCGCATAATATGTTGTGATATGTCTAATGGCTCTCACCCATTCACTTCTCCCTTCTTTTGTCTTTTATTTGTTTGATGATCCTGAAGTTAAATAAAAAATGGTGGTTTTTTGTAATATATAATAACTTAATTTCTTTCATGTTTACCCTAGCATTACTCAAGGATATGTGTGTAATCAGATTTGAAAAGTCTGATTTCATAATTCTCGACAGATACAGCTTATGTCAAGCTTCTGTCAAACTTCAACAGTAATTCTCGATAGAAAGGATTCGGTTGAGACTTCTGTCAAGCTTCAATGAACAGTACTTCTTCATTTGTTTCTTGGTCAGACTTGCATGACTTCAATACTTAACTTGAACACTTGTTTCTTGAAGTACTAAACTCATCCTATATCTACCCAAATACAAGCAAAGTGCGTTTTGTCAAAAGATTAGCCAACTACATACAATATGTCCCTAACAATCTCCCCCTTTGGCAATCCATGAAAAAAACCACAACAAACAAATGAATCACGAAAGAAGTCTTAAATCACAAAACTCATAATCACTTGTTAAAATACAAAAAAAAAAAAAAAAAAAAAAAAAAAAAATCTAATTTTAACATAAACTCTTGCAAAACTTTGCAAGAAGAGAGTTCATGGCATGGTAGACTATCATAAGCTGTCTTTCTAAAAGACTTAAACAAAACTCATCAAGGTATCATGTGTGAAACAGAAATAAAGATTGCATAAATAAAGAAACATGTGTATAAGGAGACAAAAGAAACAACACATGTAGAGATAGGTGAAGAAATAAACATCATCATCATATATATGTAAAAAGTGAAGTACAATGTATGTCAATAAATGGTAACAAGATTGATATACATGATGTAAAAGAAAGAAAATAAAAGTACGTAAAAACCTCACTACATCCCTCAAAAAGTATAAACACTTTCCCTATCAAAAATTGTCCTATACTAACTCTCCCCCTAAATACAAGACTACTCTTATCCAAAACTACTTTCTCTTTTTGTCACGAATGACAAAAGGTAAGTCACCGAGAGGTCATCATCACCAGAAGGGCTAGCATCATCATCCTCATCAGCTGAAGCCTCTGGAGAAGGAGATGGAGAAGGAGCAAAACCACCAAGGCGAGCCTGTCGGCAGGTAATGCGACCGACGCAGGTGTCCATTTGACACATCTCTTCGGTGAGATAGTCAAGACGAGCATCCATCCTCTAAAGCTGCACCATGATGGCCTCCAAGGTCACACCAGCTGTCGAAGAAGAATGAGTAGAGGTGGAAGGAGCCGAGAAGGAGGGAGGAACAGTAGTAGCAGCAGGATCATCCATCTCCACTCATGGTCGCTTCGGTCGAAGCTGGGCCTCGCTCTGCCAAATAGAATCGGCACTGATGGCACCCATGGTGGTGAAATAAGGAAAGTCAAGAATGGGGATGGAGAAGTGTCAAAGGATACGCGTGATAGCCGAAGGGAAAATGAGTTTATCACGTGTAGCCGTATCCAAATACACATCAAGAATAGATGTGATGAAATGAGAAGGGAAGTCGATAGAGAGGTCCTCAAGAAGAGACAAAAGAAAACAAGAACGAGGCTCAATAATAGAGTTATAGTGAGACAAAGGAGTAAGAGTAAATGGCATCACTATGTTAAGAAACCTTGGGCCTTTTGTGAAGCCCAAGCATGGGGTGTTTAGCTTACCATCCCATGTGGAAGGTGTCTCACAGAAGTGAGACAGAAGCTCGTCTCTAGACACAGTCCGAAGACGCTTACAACCAAGGTAGTCAGGATGCACTACCCGTGGAATGTATAGTATCTTGGATATAAGATCCGAGGTAACAATGATATATGTACCTCGGAATGTTGTGGTAAATTAAGGTATAGAGGTTTTGATACCATGTATATTAGAGTAAAACTCCTATATAAACACGATGGGACACCCCATGGGTCTCTCAAGAAGAGATTCCCACCCCCGAGTCAGAATGACATCGGAGAGAGGAGTGTCGGCAAAATCCGACAGGATAACATGGCGCTCCAAATGAATGTCACGTTTCTAGAAGTTCTCCGAGAAGTCCCTTCGGGACTTTTCATCACAGAACTGAACGTGGAGGGGAGGAAGAGGATTAAAGGAAGAAGATGGCCCAGAACATTGAAAAGGATTCCGAGCCGACGTGGATTTATGCGCTTTAGGTGCCATAATGCAGTCTATTCAAGAGAGAGAGAGAGAGAGAGAGAATAGAACACAATCACAACACAAAAACAAAGAATAGGAAGAAAATGAAACAACATATGTATGAAAAATACATGAACATGTGACGTGCAAAATTTAAGAGCATCATGGGTGAAAACCCAATCCAAACCTACCAACACACAATTAACAATAATCAATCACTCATCTAAAATGCATGAAACATTGTTATAATGCAATGACAATGCAATGCATGAGCATATAACACTAAAACAACAACACCCAACCCAAAAAATTTCACAAAAATCTCAAAAACCCCAAAAATTTTCAAAACCCCCAAAACCTAGGTCTAAAATGCATGAATGCATGAAAAGTGAGGGTTTTAGAACACTTACCAAGTGATTGAGGTTTGATCTAGGCCAAAAATCACGTGGGTAGAGAGATTGGAGTGAAAGAAATGTGTTTAGAGTGAGAGAGAAAGATTTTCTGTCGAGAGAAAATGAGAAAAGTGAGATCTAACTCGCACTTCAGCTATATATAGAAAACGCAACTCAATGGATTGAAGTTTCTGTTGAGGATCTATCAAGCACTAAATATTGACAGAAATGAATCTGTCGAGGTGTTGTCGAGGATTTGTCGACGGCAAAACAAAGAGCTCGATCAATCGAGGATCTGTTGAGCATCTATCGAGCAGACAGAAAGCAAGGAATTTTGGCTCGATGGATCGAAGAAGCTGTCGAGATTCTATCGAGAAGAAACCCAAAAATCTTGATGGACTAAGAAGTTGTCGAGAAGCTATTGAGTAGACAAAGAGAAAAGAAATTTTCTTCGATGGATTTGTCAAGAAGTTGTTGAGCTTGAAGAAAAGGAGTTTCTCAAGGGGGAAAAACACATAAAGATGAATGCAACAAGCAAGCTACTCAACCAAAGATTCAAACAACATATTAATTTCTCAAAACATCTCTCAACAAATATGAAAAGCATTCATAGATCCAAAAAAAAACACACACACACACACAACAACAACAACAACAACAACAACAAAAATTCTAACCAATTTTATATTTCAAAAACAAGTTAAGACAGTTTAGTGAGCATATATTAACATATGTATTCCTTGTGATGGCCAAATCACATTGTACCTGCACATGTATCAAAAGTAGTAAAGAATTTGCGTGTTGTGTGTGAAAACATAGCAAGAGTGCATAAGTGTCTCATATTATGATAATTTGAGATATGAGAAAATCAAATACACTCATACACAATCATAACTGCTTGATGGAGACCATCACTTTCGAAGTACATCCTATAACTCCCACATTCCTAGAAACGACCTTGCAATCATATTTAAAAGTATTTTGATTCTTTTTGCTTTTATTTTTCTTTGCATAATTTTCTTTTTGTGCATATTATGCTTGGGCATATAAGAGATAAAAAAGAAATACCCATTCGTGTAAGCTAAAACATCCCAATTTTGCTGTGCTTAAGCACACAGATGTTATTCATGATTGACGGGCTTTAGTAGTGAAATGGTTATTTATGTCTTTCTCTTAGGATTTTTTAGTCCTTCCTATCAAAAAGAGTGATATGAGTATGAGATATAAGAGACAATCTTTATCGTACTTATTACAAACATGAGCTACAAAACTCACTTGCTTAGTTGTGCATTGAGATGCGCATTTAAGCTAAAAATGATACAAAGTTTAGAAAACTTTGCTTCAATGGCCATCCAAGGTACACAAGTACCAATATACACAAACACACTATTTTTGTTTTTTTTTTTTCAATTTTTTTTTTTTTTTTTATGAAAAACAAATAGAGCAAAACTGAAAACAACCAAAACAAAAACATGAAAGAGAAACAAACAAAGCATAAAACTAGATTGACTCAAAATAAGAAAACAAAACAAACAAGTAATGCATAAATAAAAAAGGGAGAGAGAGAAAAAGTGATTGAATCACTTTGAGCATTTTTCCTTTTACACCTTGGAAGAAACTTTCCTTTGCACAAACCTTTGATCCTGAGAAGAGGGGGAAGAATTGAAACCATTCAAGTTCGAAAGGAACATAATGGCTTTAAGAAAATCTCCTAAAGGAGGAAGAGAGGATGGAAACTGATTTTGGTTTCCAAACGAGAGCATACTATTGCTTTGTTGAGTGGCTAACCACTTATAACAATTTGGACGAGTATGCCTTGAAGCTCCATAGTGATAACAGAAATGCGGCTTCTTTTGTTGAGACTTTTTGTTGTTTTCCTTCTTTGTCCTAGGGTTTCTAGTCTCTTTCTTTTCAACCTTAGGGGGTACTCCTAATAGATTTGCCTTTATCTAAGTTCTCATTAGCTATTTTAGTTTTAGCTTCATTATTCTTAGAATTAACATTATTAGCAGGTGAGACAAACATAGTTATACAAGATGATGCAATATTAGGAGAAGAGAAATCATACTCCAAACCAGTTTTCTCATAGCAGCTTTCTGAAATTTTAGCATCTCATCGAGTTTTTCACTGGAATTTCTTTCCAATTCAGCTTTGACTTGAAAAAACTCCGCTTCAAGCTTCTTGGTCCTTTCAGCCAAGAAATTGTTCCCAAACCGTAGTGCTCCAATGGTTTGATTGACTTCATTAACCTTGGTACAGAGCTTCTCTCAATCTAGCTCAACATCACTCAGCTTCTTGGTGGCTAGCCTGTAGAGTTTCTTTTACTTCTCGGAAACCTTGTACAACTTAGCATAGGCTGTATGGATATCATCTTATTCATCCATTTTTTCAAATTTGGATTCCACCAAGTCCTCTTCTTCATCCATTACTTCTACGATCCCCTCAGTAGGATCCACTATGGCAATGAAAGTACTTAAAATTCCCTCATCATCACTGTCTTCTAATTCAATCTTAGGCTCGGTGTCGCTTAAGGTAGCAACAAGAGCCTTGCTTTTCCCAATTGACTTGAGATATGTTGGACATTCTTGTTTCATGTGTCCAAAGCTGTGACATCTGAAGCACTTTGGTCCAGAGAGAATAGTATACTGACCGCCATCTTTAGCTTCCTTCTTCCCTCTATCTTGACTTTTGAACTGTGAAGAATTGGATTGCTTACGGTCCTTATAAAAACCTTTTACATTGGCATTTTTCATGAACTTCTTGAACTGCCTAGTGATGTAGAACTTTATTTTGGAATCTTCATCATCTGAAGACTCATTCGTCTCATTACTCTTGGCCTTTAGTGCCCCATGTTGGGAAATTTAGACTCTAGTTGATAGAATTAACAAGTTATAAACTCAATTTGTTAATTATATTTATTATGAATAAAACTTGTTAAAACAAACAAACATCAATATCATGTCAAAATCATGCACAATGGAAAATTAAATAAGACAAGATATGATGACTCAGGAAAACTAATGAAACAAACTAGTTTCACAGTAAAAAAATCTGGGGGAAACCTTCCCGAAAAGCAATCTACTATAGTAAAGAGAAGTTTCAGATCTAGTACAAAACTTTTGTCCCTAGATTCTACAATCCCCGTAAATGAACTTACAGTTGAGACCTTCTACCACTTTAGAACCTCTGAACTCTTCAATACATGAACGCTACCATTTTTGATGCACGGATCCCAATACGTGACTAACCAATGATGCACGGCTCCTAGTACATGACTAACACACCAACTTAAAAAAGATATTGCCTACAAAGTTCTTTACTTCATCAACAATGAAGATCAAGAAGCACTTGGTTACAAAGTCTCGGACACCTTTTTCATGTGTTCTCCTTGTACTCTCTTATGTGACGGCCTTTAAAATAAGTCTTATATAGGTCTAGGGTTGTGAGAAAAGAAACCCTACACAAATACATAAGCATGGGCCAAAAATCATATCTAAAATCTGAATTCCCGTAACCTTGATAGATACCTCGATAGATAGTATCTGTTGAGCCTCATTAAACCTTGATAGATAGCTATCTGTCGAGCAGCTGTCGAGCTATCTGTCCATAAGTGTCAAGCTATCTGTCCAACTTTAATGAACAACTTTTCTTCACTTGTTTCTTGGTCCAATCTTCATGGCTTTAATACTAGACTTTTACAACATGTTTCTTGAAATATTAAACACATCCTAGATCTACCCAAATATAAGTAAAGTGCGTTTTGTCAAAGGATTAGTCAAATACACAAAATATGTCCTTAACACCATGCTTTTACTTTTACTTCCTTTCCCAAGTCTAGTCAAACCTAATTCATAGGTTTGCAAGTTGCCAATCAGTTTTGTCAAAGGAATTTTGTCAATGTCCTTTAATTCTTCTATGACAGTAATCTTGGCATGGAATCTCTTAGGCAGGGATCTAAGCACCTTTCTCGCAATCTTGGGTTCAAGAATTTGTTCTCCAAGATTGAAGGCTGAGTTTACTATGTCCTTCAGCTTAGCATAGAACTCATCAAATGTCTCATCCTCCTTCATCTTTATCTCCTCAAAGCTAGTAGTGAGCCTTTAGAGCTTTGAATCCTTGACAGCCTTAGTCCCTTCATAGGTTGTCTAGAGAATGGTTCACGCTTCCTTAGCAGTTTCAATTGAGGATATCTTCTTGAACTTCTCATTAGTCATCGCACTAAATAGAACATTCAATGCTCTGCTGTTGAAGTTTGCCGCTTTGATCTTGGCCTTATCTCAATCAGCTGGCGCTTCCTTTGGCTTCACCCAGCCGATTTTCACAACTTGCCAGATCTTTTCATCTAAAGACTACAAGAAAGCTCTCATGCATACTTTTCAGTATGTATAGTTAGTTCCATCAAATAAAAGAGATATAATAAGAGACTGTTATCTATCCATGACAAACAGGGGTTAATGGATCACACAGCAAAGATTAAACATAATTAGAGTGTGCCTGCTCTAATACCACTTGTTAGGTTAAAATGAATTAAGCCCTTTGCAGATTAATTAATTACCCAAGTTAATTAATTAGTCAAATTACTTGCAATAGCGTGGTAGCACAAACAAATCACCAAATAACTAAATGCAGTGGAAAATAAATTTGACACAGGTGATTTGTTTACGAATGGGGAAAACCACCAAGGCAAAACTCCACTGGGTGAATTTAAGGTCACCACTCCCGAGAATCCATTATTATTAATCACAAGCAGTTACAAGTATAAGGAATCTTACCAAACCCTTTGGCCTATCCCGAAATACTAATGTATAGTTGAACCCTTATACCAATACCCAATTGGACTTGTATTGTAGCGGCAATCTCTCCGTTCAATGCATGAATTCTAGTACATGATTAACCAATAATGCACGGATCCTAGTACATAACTAACACACCAACTTGAGGAAGATTGTTAGCTGCAAAGTTCTTCAATTCATCAACAATAAAGATCAGGGAGCTCCTTGATCACAAAACTCTTAGCGTAAAAACGCAGTAGCTTCTACAAAGAATATGATGAATTAGAGCAATTTCTACCTCCGGTCACACAATGCATGAATTATTCTTTTGCATCACCGTGCATTCTGTGTGACAACCCTTAAAATAATCCTTATATATATCTAGGGTTATGAGAAAAGAAACCCTACACAACTACTCAATATTATGCGTGTAATCAGGTCTGAAAAGTCTGATTTCATAATTCTTGACAGATACAGCTTGTGTCAAGTTTCTGTCAAATTTCAACAGTAATTCTCAATAGAAATGATTTTGTCAAGACATTTGTCGAGTTTTAATGAATAACACTTCTTCACTTGTTTCTTGGTTAGACTTGCATGGCTTCAATATTTAACTTGAACACTTGTTTCTTGAAATACTAAACTCATCCTAAATCTACTCAAATACAAATAAAGTACATTTTGTTAAAAGATTAACCAACTACATACAATATGTCTCTAACAATATAGATGCTTTTATGATGGGTGTTTTGTAAAGTAAATTGTTAAAATGGATAAAGTTATTTTTTAAATTACTAAAAATTATAATTTTTAATAATTTTTAACTCTCTTGAGTGTTCTTAGTGCCCATTTGTTTGGGCGTTTTGAGCCCAAAAGTTGGCTTTTTAAAAAAACTAGCCCAAGTTCAGCGTTTGGTGATTATAAAACGCAACTTTTTGACAAAAGTTGTGTTTTATATTTGTGAAGGAAATGCGCGTTTCAATTATGGACATTTTCGGTCCATTTTGTAAAAGTTGGAGTGGGCGTTTGAGATATATCCGTTGGGTGAGTTGAATTACCAAAATTGCCCTTCAATAAAGGGCAAGGTGTCTCTACGCAAGCTAGCTCTCACGCCTCTCATCTCATCTCATCTCTCTGCTCTCCCTTTGCCCTAAAGCTCACTCATGCAATAAAATTAATCAAACCACAACAATAAATGCAAAAAAAATTCTTGCTCTCATAAAACTGATATAATTTAAACAACAAATCTAAAATAAAAATAACAACAATAGCATATCAAGAACAGAAAAAAAAAAATTAAAACAACAATAATAAATGATCAAGAAAAAAAAATAGAAGCCGATCTAACAAATCTAAAATCAGAAACAACAACTAATCAAGAACAAGGGAAAAAAAATAGAAGCTGATATGACCCCTGGTAGAAGCTGATAGAAGAAAAGAGAGTTGGAGAAAGAAAGAGTGAAAAAATAGAAAGAGTAAGGAGCTTCTAGAAAAAAAAAAAAATGAGGAGAGTAGAAAGACCCCAGAGAGCTAGAGAAAGAAAGACTCAGAGAGCTGGAGAAAGAAAGAATGAGGAGTTTTTGGAATCAAGTGAAAGTAAAGAAAAAAAAAAAAAAAAGGAGAGGATGTACTAATATAGGTATACGTGTGTGGTTGACAAAATGTAAGAGAGAAAAAAAGGGAAAAAAGAAGGAAACGTATGGATGAAAGAAAAGGCAAAGAAGAAGAAATCACAATTTAAAAATAATATCACAATATTTTCACAATAATTTTAAGTAATTAGTTAATATTGGTGAGTAAAAATATAATTTTAGTAATGAGTTCAAATTAGAACTAGAAACAACTTTCCATATAAGATTTTGTTATGATTCTTGTGAAAGTATTGCAAAAAATATTGTGGATGTAACATTTTTTGTTGAAAAATATAATTGTTGAGAATGAATAGGAAAAGAAAAAATAAAGATTAAAAAAGTGGGTAGGCAAAAGGTAAATGTCACTGTTGATTGTTCAAATAGTACAAAAATTTGCCTAACCTGTTAGAGATGCTCTTATATATATATATATATATATATATATATATATATATATTATCCTTTTTAGTAATTTACAACTCAAAACACTACTTTTATAAGTTCTAGCTAAACACTCAACTTTAAAAAAAAGTACTTTTTAACAATTTTTTCTAAACACTCATCTTTTTAAAAATACACATTTTTTATGTAATCTATATCTATATATTACTAAAAGCTGAAGCGTAGTGTTTAATGTTGCTACGCTCGCATTGAGCCACATCATCAGCCACATCATCATTTTTTATTTCTAATTTTTGTTTTATATATTTCTTAAACATTTTCTCATTTAAGATGACTTAAAAACTCCATTATTGAAAAATTTAAATATCTTTGAACCATTATTTTTATTATTAATTTTCCAAAACTCTCCATCCCTTTTACCTCTTCATCTCCCCACTACTTTCTTCTTTAATATCATTCTTTCTCTACCTTTTTGTTTTCCTTTATTTTGACTCTTCTTATTCTTAACATCTTACTATAAATTTGAAATTTCTCTTTTCATTCTATGCATAGTTTTCTACACAAAAAGGTTACCTCTCTCTCTCTCTCTCTCTCTCTCAATTTGTTTTTCATTTTTTGTTTGATTTTTTTTTTTATATTTTATTTTCATTGCATCAATCCTTTAGGTTGATGAATTTTTGTGTTAATTAGAATTCTATTTTGGGTTCATGCAATTTAGTTTTGTATTTTAAGATGTTATCTTTTATATTCTATTTGATTAAATATTATCCTACTGCATTATACATATAGTACTATATAATAATATAATGTTATTATATTACATAGAATAACTTGGATAATTTGATGTTTATTGCTATATAGTTTATTTTTACTCTTTTTTTCTCTTATCTTATTTTATTCAACATTTGAATCCAGTTACATCCTCCATACTATTAAATTATGCGGCACAAATCAAGAAAATGGCTAGACACAAACCTGCCTTCCTTTACCATACATTAGGGGAATCAATATATTTGTGTGATAAAGGGTCAAATAATTTAGATAGCACCCTTTGAATGTGTCTAGGCCTATATATTATGTATAATCTTTAAAGGATGCCAACAATATTGATCTTATGGGAAAAGTTACATAAAATATTGAGAAAAAAAATGTTTATATTACATATAAAAATGCTTTTTCTATATTTCATATCATTGACGTGTTTTACAACTACCACATGTGTTAACTTAAGTCTTAATATTCTTAAGTTGTTTCGGCAAGAAGAAAAAAAAAGTTTGTCATAAAAGAGGAGTTCATGTAAAGTATTTTGCAATATGAAATATATGTTTTGTAAAGCTAACAAATTTGATGATTTGCAAGGCAATTGTGTATACTTTTAGTCTTCAAAAATACACATCTACAAGTGGTTAAACGTTCATCTTAGGTAGTTTTAATTTTTCATATAATTTTACCTGTACACATTCATATATTTAATTTAGATTTTTCTTTCAAAAAAAAAACTTTAATTTAGATATTTATAAGTAAACAATGAAATAATGATTCATGAATAATAATAAAATATATATATATATACATATTTATCTTATGCAGTTGTAACTTTACATATAATTTTGTATTTATATATTCATCTACTTTAATTTAGATGTTTATTACTTAATAATGAAATCTATAAGCAAGGTAATTAAAACAATCATATTTTTACAATTCAAAAAGTCACAATTTCTTTTTTCAAAAAAAGGCCTTTTACATTTCTTTGGAATTATTTTTTTTTTTTTTTTTAACCTTTGACATACCACAAACCTAACCACTTCATACATTAAAAAAATTTAGGCTTATTATTACTTCCGTTAATATATTGTGGATATCTTAATTGATTGAGACCAAACTAGAGAAATGTCTTTCATATTTTCTTGAAAATTTAGAAGGAAAAAAAAAAAAACTTTTTAACATACCACCAACGTAACTACATTTATAACTATTTAAGCCATCCATGATATCTATTTCTTATTGATAATCATAAAATTTACAACTAGCAAAGGAACATAAAATAAAAATAAAAAATAAATGAAGGAAGAAAAAAAGAAATGAAATCGAACATTAATTAATAATTGTTATTTGGAAAATAAAAAGTGGTAAAGAAGAGTAAAAAATAAAATAGAGATGACTATACAGAGGACATTGAAAACTTTATAGTGCAATAAAATCAACAATTAAATATAATAATAAAATTTAAACTTAAAACTAATCAAATTATAACTAGGGATTATATATAATATATATATATATATATATATATAAAATCATAATCTTCATACACCATGACTTAAAAAAAATTATTGAATGGTTCTACCTCTTATTTAATGTCTATGTTATGCAAATCATCAACCAATAAATATATGATAATGGTAAAAAATGTTATAGATAAAATTATGAAAAATATGATAAAACTATGTAAAAAAAAAAAAAAAACTTTATAAAGTCTAGAGACTAAAATAATATTTTATCTAAAAAACTATCACGCGCACCGCACGAGCTTACGACTAGTTTTATAAAAAGCCGAAACAAACTCATGCTAAAAAAGAATATTGTGGTCACCCTATACCAATTCTAATTCGGTGGCGCCTCAAAAGCTGTTCTGAAATGTTAAAAAAGTCTAACTATCTTTATACTTTTCAGCATTTTCTCCTTTTTACCTTCAGCGTGTTTGTAGTACAATAATATTCCAAAAGTAAAAGACTTTTGTCGGTGGAAATGACTAGCTCATAATTGAACATTTGGGCTTTTGCCTTGCTCAGTTGCTGCCTACCAGAACAGTCTTTTGCTTTTGAAAATTGGTGCTAAGCGTGTCCGTTTTTGACTGGCTGAGAGAGGAAATTATTCTTTTCTGAGTGATAGACTGAGTGAGAGAGACGAACACTGGTAATGGTGTTTAAGCGTGGCCTTTCTTGGTTATTAAATGTCATTTGCCAAGATTTTTAGTAATATTTATATTTTGTAAAATTATAAATGAGTAAAAAAATGTATAAAAATATGTGTTTTAATATTTAAACAATTTTTATTGTTTAAATACCGTTACCAAACGTGATCTAATATTGGCCACCGATATTATTCCATTCTTTTTTGTGCATCTTTTAGTTATAGTGTTACTACTATTGTGACTATAATTTTTCTTTTAACGATTTCTATGTTAATTAATTAGATAGAAATCTATTTTATGCATTTACTATCCAGATCAAATATAATGATATTTTCTTCAAATTCAGTTATTTTCATGCATGCACGGGTTAGGAACCAATAAAACAGGAAAATTGTTAACGAAGTCACTCTATATATTACTAATTTACTATATAGTTGCTCAAGAACCATTTAACAACACAGGAGGTGGAGTAATCAACAATAATGAATGAAAGTTTGGACTAAAATCTAACTATAAACAAGAGTTATGTCTTATTTCCTTAACTATGTAAAACTAAATAGAATGAGTTACGAAACCGCGTCATTCATGTTAAAAGTTTCTTATCAATTGCCTTAGCCTTGCGAGACAAGCTCAGGACTAGCAGTGACGCATGCAGCTGGTCTATAAAAAGGGATGTAAATGCAATAGAGCGAAACATGCAGAGAGTGAAATTAAGCTGTGTGAAGTGGCTAAAAATTTTCATAATTAACCATATTGCATAAACAAATTAACAAAACCAAGAAATACTTGGTGTCCGAACTCCTACATTGCGGCCCTCAAGTCATAAAAAAATTGTCATATTCATTGACCACATTGTTCTCATTTTTACAGGATTTGGAAGAGGTGATTGGTAGATACCTGTACTTTCAAACCATGTTTTCTCTCAAAGAGTTGCTTCCATCATTGCTCTCAGCTGCTTTTGTGATGCTAGTAAGTTCCGTAGTAAAAGAACTCATGCCTCCTGTAATCCGCGATTATCTCTTCGCCATCTTTAGGCGTCGATTCACTTTCATTATTAAAGAGAAATGTGATCTCGATAGAAATGAAATCTTTGAAGCTGCCACAACCTACCTACGTACCAAGGTTACTAGTGATTCAACAAAATGTCTCGAAGCAAGCAAAACCATTAGGCAAAAGAAACCAACCTTTGATATTGCAATGGGTCAAGAGGTTCTTGATCGCTTTGGAAACATTGAGCTCAAATGGAAGCTTATGGAAAAAGGAGATCTCACCAAGCAAAATCGTCAGGTATTTTTTGAGCTTTCCTTTGAGAAAAAATTCAAAGAGATTGTGCGAGAGTCTTATTTTCCTGAAATAATAAGACGTTCTGAGACTATTAAAAAAGAAGAAGAGATGGTAAAGCTTTATAGCTGTGAATCTGGCTGTCTTGATGGTTGTGCATGGAGGTCTGTTAATCTTGAACATCCAGCTACATTTGAGAAGCTGGCAATGGAACCAGAGCTGAAGAAGATGGTCAAGGATGATTTGGACAGGTTTGTTAGAAGGAAGGAGTTGTATAAGAAAGTTGGCAAGGCATGGAAGCGAGGGTATTTGATTTATGGCCCTCCGGGTACCGGTAAATCAAGCTTGATTGCTGCCATGGCTAATTATCTCAAGTATAATATCTATGATTTGAACCTTTCCTGTAGGTTGTCTGATTTGCAGTTGAGAAAAATTTTGCTTTCTACATCTAATCGTTCAATACTGGTAATTGAGGATATAGATGGCGCTGCTGCAGAGTTGAATGATCCAGAGCGACGTGATGAGTTGGTTAGCATTTTTAATTCTCATAAAAACTAGTTTACAATTACTCCAATATACTTATTGGCTCCATACATATCCCAACAATACACACTTATTCAATTAAATTCATGTAAGAATCACATTGTCTAATAATTATACACTTTGGTCAGTTTTTGTGTGATTCTTACATGGATTTAATTGAATGATGTATAAAAATAAATAAATAAATAAAAAGTCTTACATTGAATGTTTATTAGATCGAAATGGATTATAAATGATTACACTGAGTTTCAATTATAACCTTTTTTAATAGGAAAAAGTGTTATAATTGAAATTTCTCTTAATCAATTGAATAGATTTTTTTGGAGTATAATGCAAATATAAGTAGCACTTTACTTTTGACAATATCTCTATTTAGCTATATAATTGACTGCCACTCATTTTACTTTGTTGATTTAGGTATCAGTTTTAGGACCTGTTATTCATTTTTCAATGACAAAATAAGTATGCGAGTTTGTTTTTGTTAGATTTAACTATAATTTTTATGAGATATTTAGCTCAATGAGTCTAGTTAGTTTCTGCCCTGGAAGAAAAATTTTCCTACCATTAGATACATGTAACATCCGGTTTCAGTTTGAGAATTAGTATGTTTCCAAAAAAAAAATGGTAAAAAGATTTCCTTCCAATTATCTCTCTTAAATCTCATGGAAATTAGAGTTAGTGTATTGACTATGTCAACAACCATGACCACTATGACACTACCGATGCAAATGACATTATCTTATGATTTCATCTACCAATATTTACGTTCATGTTATTTTTTCAGTTCACACTATCGGGTTTATTGAACATCATAGATGGATTATGGTCGAGCTGTGGAGATGAGCGAATTATTGTGCTCACCACCAATCATAAGGATCGGCTTGATCCTGCTTTGTTGCGCCCAGGGCGCATGGACTTGCACGTGCACATGTCATACTGCACCATGGATGGGTTCAAGCTGTTGACTTCTAATTATCTGGATATCAATGGTGACCACCAACTCTATAGAGAGATTGAAGGATTGTTGGAGAATGTAGAGGTTACCCCAGCTGAAATTGCAGAGGAACTTTTGAAGAGTAGTGGTAATAGTGATGATGTTGTTCTCGCAGGACTCGTCAAATTTTTCAAGCAAAAGAAACTTGAGAAAGCAAAGGTTGCAAAGGTAAAGGAACTTTTGAAGAGTGGTGATACAGATTTTGATGTTAAAGGATTTGTGAAATTTCTCAAGCAGAAAAAACTTGAGAATGCAAAGGCTGCAGAGGCATGGCAACTTTTCTGTGATGATATTGATGTTGATGTTGATGAAGGACTTGTCAAACTTTTAAAGCGAAAATATTTTAACTATTCACAACTTAGGTAATTTCAAAAGAGATGGTTCGTGTTCTCAAGGAATTAGTAATGTTCCCAAGCCATTCTAGAACTTGTCAAATCGCATTTAAGCTTTTCATCTGGGTGACCATGAGAGACTCCCTGCTGGTGGTGATCCTTATTTGTTCCTCTCCTCATTTCTGAGTTTTTGTTCTCTTTGTGAAATAATATGTATTGTATCAATGTGCGGGTGTGCACTGCTGTGAATCTGATTATGTACTTGTGCAAATTGTGAGACCATGTGTGTGAGATGTTGGTGATTTAGAAAAGAATTACTAGTTTGTTGAATGTACTTATGCAAATTGTGAGACCATATGTGTGAGATGTTGGTGATTTAGAAAAGAATTACTAGTTTGTTGAATGGATATTTTGCATTACGCTTTTTATGTGTTCTGCTTTTTGCCTCTGATCACTTCACTTTTATTGCTGGTAATGTTTGACTCTCACTCTTTTTATGTGTAAGTTACACAGTGTAACAGCCGTCCCCCCTCTCATTTAGTTACAGCCCTACCTCCATTGAATGTTCATATTTAATTAGTATTTAATCATTTAATGCTTTGGTGAGAAAGCATAATAAAAAAGTCTTTGGAGGTTATTTTATGTTCTTTGAAAAAAACTACGCAAGTCAAAGATGTATATCAGTGTTACTTATTTGATTACAGTACTGTGAGAGAATAGGAACTGATCGCATAATATGTTGTAATATGACTCTCACCCTTTCACTTCTCCCTTCTTTTGTCTTCTATTTGTTTGAGGATCCTGAAGTTAAAAAAAAATGGTGGTTTTTTTATTTTTTTTTAAATAACTTAATTTCTTTCCTGTTTACATTAGCATTACTCAAATATGTAAAGTAAGATTAGAAATCAAATTCTTTTTGTCTGTAGACTTTACAGTACCAATGGATTTCATGTCAAAAAGGGCAACACATGCCACTCCTTTTTCAATGTTCCATTTGGATTATACTTTTTGGAAGTGCACTTCACTAATGAAATGTATACCTTCAATTCCTAGAGCTCATATTGGGAACAGGGGAGACAACCAAATGCGAATGTTAATCTAATATTGTTACTGAAAACAAAGCAATGGATGAAGGATAACATTAATGGGGGCAATAAACCTCTCCTGTTGCCATGCTCGATCAACGCATGTTGAAATTGATTTTCACTTTAGTTTGAGTTATGATAGCCAATAAATCTCTTATAATCTTTTTCTTTTCTTCTTTTCTTGGGTTCAGTTGGGATCAATTACAAACATTTTTTTTTCCAAGTGCTTATCTTTGTCCAGATTTGTTCTTTTACAAACCAAGATCAATGTTGTTCCAATACAGTTGGCTTGAAGGATAATGACTATTAAATAATGTAAAATAATAAGAAATTGCAACCATGATAGCTCTTGTGGTCGCTATTGGCTTTTGTATAGATTAGATGCCTAGAACAGATATAGATGTTGCTATAGTATTTGTTGAAATTCTTGAGACAATGAATGCAATAGTGTTTTGAAAAGAAAGGTGAATGATCTCCGAACAACATTAGAGTGGAGAATGTATTAATTTGTATGTAAATATTCATTAAAAAAAAATGAGGTTAATTGTTTGTAATATGAAGTTGTATAGATTTGTAGCAAAACTAAATATAGATTTTGCCTTCGAACCTGTTAAACTGACAAAGGTTAGAATCCTTTGCATATAGTTTTCCCATTGTTTTAAATTTTCAAAAAAAAAAAAAAAAAATATTGTCTTCATTTTTATTACCTACACTTCTTTCTCTTTTAGTTTATTCTTGCTGGGCTAATTAGGCTCTTATGAAATTTAATTAACTTTAAACTCGTATTTCATGTTTATTAGAATTTAGAGGTGTGTGTTTAAAAAGAATAGATGGGATTCTAGAATGATATTTAGGTAAAGTTTTGAAAATCCTTTATTTTTTATGATGGCATAATAGTGTTTTGGGTCTAACTATGGTGGATAGGATGTTTAATCCTAAGAAGTCACAATTATCAGACCTTGCAAGTATCAAACTGGCCTAACTTCAACTTTTGGCCTTTTTCTAAAAGCCTTTCTAAGTATTTAGATTCATCTAGATTAATTTGTCTTTAATGCAATCACACATTTGTTTTATCTCTATTACTATAAATATATGTTATTTTAAATTTATGGTTTGTTAACACGAGCCAACCAGCAACTATTAATGAACCAACTCTAGGCCCCACTTGCATAGGAAATTGGTGGAGATTCACTCTTCATATGCAATTTATTTTAGCTGTGAAGCTTGGTTTCTCTAATAAGTATATGACAAAAATGCCCCTTTAACACACTTTTAAGCACATTTCTCTCCATTTCACTTTTTATTTTCCACCCAATTTATCAGTATTTTACTCATCATCTCCTTTCACTTTACCAATATCAAACTCACTTTCTTTCACTTGACCATTATCAAACACACTTCAAAAAAAAAAAAAAAAAAAAAAAAAAAAAAAAAAAAAAAAAACAAGTGCTTATCTTTGTCCAGATTTGTTCTTTTACAAACCAAGATCAATGTTGTTCCAATACAGTTGGCTTGAAGGATAATGACTATTAAATAATGCAAAATAATAAGAAATTGCAACCATGATAGCTCTTGTGGTCGCTATTGGCTTTTGTATAGATTAGATGCCTAGAACAGATATAGATGTTGCTATAGTATTTGTTGAAATTCTTGAGACAATGAATGCAATAGTGTTTTGAAAAGAAAGGTGAATGATCTCCGAACTACATTAGAGTGGAGAATGTATTAATTTGTATGTAAATATTCATTAAAAAAAATGAGGTTAATTATTTGTAATATGAAGTTGTATAGATTTGTAGCAAAACTAAATATAGATTTTGCCTTCGAACCTGTTAAACTGACAAAGGTTAGAATCCTTTGCATATAGTTTTCCCATTGTTTTAAATTTTCAAAAAAAGAAATATATATATATATATATATTGTCTTCATTTTTATTACCTACACTTCTTTCTCTTTTAGTTTATTCTTGCTGGGCTAATTAGGCTCTTATGAAATTTAATTAACTTTAAACTCGTATTTCATGTCTATTAGAATTTAGAGGTGTGTGTTTAAAAAGAATAGATGGGATTCTAGAATGATATTTAGGTAAAGTTTTGAAAATCCTTTATTTTTTATGATGGCATAATAGTGTTTTGGGTCTAACTACGGTGGATAGGATGTTTAATCCTAAGGAGTCACAATTATCAGACCTTGCAAGTATCAAACTGGCCTAACTTCAACTTTTGGCCTTTTTCTAAAAGCCTTTAATTTGTCTTTAATGCAATCACACATTTGTTTTATCTCTATTACTATAAATATATGTTATTTTAAATTTATGGTTTGTTAACACGAGCCGACCAGCAACTATTAATGAACCAACTTTAGGCCCCACTTGCATAGGAAATTGGTGGAGATTCACTCGTCATATGCAATTTATTTTAGCTGTGAAGCTTGGTTTCTCTAATAAGTATATGACAAAAATGCCCCTTTAACACACTTTTAACACATTTCTCTCCATTTCACTTTTTATTTCCCACCCAATTTATCAGTATTTTACTCATCATCTCCTTTCACTTTACCAATATCAAACTCACTTTCTTTCACTTTACCATTATCAAACACACTTCAAAAAAAAAAAAAAAAGAGAGAGATGAAGAAAAGTTCAAATGTTCAATGAAGGATTCAGCAATTATTTTGCAAGGTACAATAATTTTATTTTATTAAATTCATATTTATTTTTTAAAATATATTTGAATGAGGTTAATCTTAATGTTTAATACATGTTGTATATTATAGCACCAATAGATGAGAATTTAGTTGTTAGACTCGTCAAGTTGTTAAAAGAAATTGTTGTGTACTCTTGAAAGTTCTATCTATAAAAAATAAATAAATAAATTAAAAAAAAAGTTCCTAGACCAATTTTATAGGTACAACGAAACATGAAATCCCAAGTACTATATAACCGAAGTAACATATAAGAATATGTGCTCTGAAATTTAAAATATACACAGACTTACCTCCTGGCATGACTCTGTCCACAAATAATATAAAAGACCCCACAAAAAATATTAATATGCAGAATTATTTAACATGAAATTTGTAAGGATCAGATTTGAACTCTTAGCCCAAGGTATGAATGGACTTAGGCCCAAAAAATCCAAAACAATGAATTTGTAGAGAATGGGTTAGAAAAATGGGTTTTAGCTAATCAAACAAACATTAGAATGGGTTCAGATGATAAGAGAATGAAGAGAAAAAGGTTTGTATTGAAGAAAATCATTATCAGTAAAGTCCGAGGAAATCTGTTCTTATATATTGTTCTTAAGTCCGGTTACAAATTTGGTTCCTGAGTGCTACAGTGTTTCTTTCTTCAATTTTCAATCTCCAGTCTCGTTGCCTCATTCTTCTTTTATACTATCTTTCCTTTTCCTCCCTACCTTTCCTCGTGCATGCCAAAGGGTTGGTGTTGATACTTGTCCCATCAGCACTTCTCATAAGTCTTCATATAGTATCTGTAAGGCTGAAATCTATTGTTCAAGTATCACCTCCACATTAATATAGTCAGGGAGTTAGCTGCAGTGCATTTAATGCGGAGGTAGCAACTTTCTCTTTTAGATATTTTTGGATACTTCCCTGTCCTGAGCTCTCGTAGTGCTTATCCATATCAACTAAGCGTTTCTGTGACGTTCCCCTAAACGGCAGACCACCTCTACAAGCCTCGGCCTCGATTAGCCGAGGAGGCTCTTATCCTCGACATAACCCTATGGGCAGTTATGATCTCAACTGACTTCTCCTTTTGCCAACATGGGCTCTTTTGACAGTGTTTACCCCCCTCGGACGCCTGCAATCCTCGGCTTGGGCCTTAGGTTCATTATATATATAAATAATGGGCTTCGAGGCCTAATGCCCCTACAAAATTCATTGTGCCTGTGAAGTAGGAAAATGCATGGGACAAATAATTTCTTGAAATGCTTGCTCAAACTAGGTAAAGTAGAGCACTTGTAATTCATATGCAAAAAAAAAAAAAAAAAAAAAAAAAAAANGTTCCAATGAATTACTTTGACTTATATGAACTACCTCAAGAAGTTACTATTATTTTAATTTTATTTGTAATCCATATTTCATTTAATGTATAATATGATATTGATTTTATTTTATTCTTGTTTTAATATAGCACAAATTTATGATAATTTAATTGCAAGTGAGATTCATGAAAGTATTTCAAGGAATTGTGTTGGGTTAAATGAGTTTCCGAATGATGGAAAAAATGATAACAAATGTGGAAGGAAAATAATTGATTGGAATGAATGTCCAATAGATGAAACGGGGGTTATTGAAGAATATGAGGATATAAATTTAATAGAAAATGAATTTAAGCATTTTATTGGTCAATGTTTTCTTAGTGAATAAGTTTTCATTTTCTATAAAAATTATGCAAATCAAAATGGTTTTACAATTTGAAAAGGCCGTTCAGAGAAAAAAAAAATGAAGAAATAGGAAGATGTAGTTTCTTTTGTCATCGGGAAGGTAGACAACCACTAAAAATGGTGGATCCATCTAAGGAGCAACGAAATAGGAAGTCTTTAAATGAGAATGCAAAGCTCATCTAACTATTGTATTGCAAAAATCAATAGACATTTTTCCAAAAGAATGGCATGTCGCTATTTTTGTTATAGATCACAATCATGAATTGTTGTCCCCTTCAAGAGTACAATTTCTTTCAGCCAATCAAGTTATCATTGAAGATGATAAAAATTGCATTCTCTTATACAAAGAAGTTAGAATTTCAATTAGAGAAATAATACGTGTTATAGAATTTAAGAAAAATGTGAAACATGGACATCTTCCATTTTTTCAACGGGATATTCGTAATTTTTATGTGAAAATGAGAAAGATGCGTGCTGTGAATGATGCCATGGATCTCTTACAATTTTGTAAAGTTGCTAAAGAAAGGAATTCTAAGTTTCAATATGCATTACAACCAATGAAGAGAAAATGTTAGAGCATATTTTTTGGTCGCACCCTCATAGTTTTGGTTGGTAGCAAAAATACGACGATGTGGTTGTTTTTGTACTACTTACAACGTAAATGCTTATAATATGCCTTTTGGTACTTTTGTTGGTGTCAATAATCATGGAAAGCCGATTCTATTTGGTTGTGCACTTCTTCGAAATGAAACAACTAGTGCTTTTCGATGATTAATGAAGGTTTATCTTATAAATTTGTACAACTATTTTTCCATTTTATTTAATTAATTAGTGTTATAATATTAGTACATATCATTCGAAATGTTTACATATTCTAATAAATTTTTGTTTAATTAGCAGAATTTTGCATGTTTAATAAAGAAACAACCCAAGGTAATTTTGACAAATCAAGATCTATGGATTACGAAGGTAATATCAAAAGAATTGCTACTCATGAAACATGTCTTTTGTATATGGCATATTACCGCTAAATTTAGTGGTTGGATTACATCCATTCTTTGTAATCAATATTTAAATTGGTGCACAGAGTTCCACAAGTTAGACTCATGTGAAGAATTTGAGGGTCAATGAACTCAAGTTATGGAAAAGTATGACATGCTTACTAGTAAGCATGTAATTGGTTTATATCAAATCAAGCACTTTTGGGTACCATATTACATTTGTGGACATTTTTTGGTGGGATGACAACAACTAGAAGATCGGAAAGTATAAATGTCTTTATTAAACGGTTTGTTAGTTCTCACATAAACTTGATCCAACTTATTAAACAAGTAAGTCCATACTTACCATTGATTTCTTTTGTTGTATAATTTATATATATATATATATATTGTTAATATTTGTAGTCTTTATGTGTCATATAAAAGTTTTTAATTTATTTTATTATTTATAATCTTAGGTTGATCTTGCCATTGAAGATATTGAGCAAACACAATCACATGATATAATGTTAGAGACATTTAGAGGTACTTCTTTAAGAACATTATCACCGTTAAAAGACCAAGCACACAATGTTTTGACACTTTATTCTTTCAAAAATTTCAAAAGGAGTTTGAAAGAGCAACAAAATATTTAGTTCATCAAGAAAACCGTATTGAATTTGTGCTACAGTATTATAAAGATGAAAATAGTCAAAAGCAAAAGGTCTTATGGGATGGTGAGATGACTAATTGTAGTTGCAAGCATTTTGAATTTTGGGCTATACTTTGTTGTCACATTCTTAGTGTATTCCTTCACAAAGATTGTTGCCATATTTCACCATTGTATTTACTATCACGTTGGTGTTGTGAAGCCTCATTAAGTGAAAAAGAATTGCTAGTGTTGGATGATGAAAATTTAGTAGGCAAGGAAAATGTGGTTGATGCCAATGTTAATGGTGTGATTGATGGAGATTGTTTCATTAATTTTCCTCTGCTATCAAACAAAAAAGGTCGTCCAAAGCAAAAATGAATGAAAGACGGAAGAGAATTAGGAAAGCAAAAGAAGACTTGTGGGCTTTGCAAGAATATTGGTCATAACATTTCTACATGCCGGAGAAAGAGACTTGTACTCCTCAAATGGTGCAAAAAAAAAAAAAAAAAAAAAAGAAAAAAAAAAAAAAAAAAAAGGGAAAACATGTACTTCAAGTGAAATGGGATTGAATCCAATATTTTGTTTGAAATGTTAGGTAGAAGCTCTTGAACTTGTATAACAAAAATTGTGACAATATTATTTTTGACAATCTTCTAACACTGCTTATTCCCTCACTATGACAATATTATGCTATTGTTAATTGATGCTTGTCTTGTCTTTTTTTTTCTCTTTTTTTTGGGTGTTATATTTTCATTTTGACAATATTATGTCATTGTACTTAAATGTTTTGGTTAGCTAAGTACTCTTATTAATTTTGACCAGTTATGATCATGATATTTTAAATTGTACTAATTAGGATTAAATATTCTTGAAAAATGAGCAACAAAATTTTTAAAAAAAATTGTAAGACTACAATTGCAAATTAACCCTTAAATTTTATATCAAATCAACAACAATGAAAGAAACAAGGGAATTTTAATAAATAAGAAAGCATGTATGATAAAGTCACTATCTTCAAGGAATATTTGCCCTTGCACAAAATTATCAAGGATAGAATGAAATTTTCTAGCTCTTAGTGTTCGTGGCTTGTATTTGGTTTTAGATAACAAAGGCCATTCATTATGTGAAATGTAAAATTACTTTTTAAGATTTGATTCCTATCACATTTTACAAAATTTAAATTACATTGAATAAGTATAAGTTTGCTCCTGATGATTGTTCTTTATCTTTAGGCTAAGACACTGATCGATTTTTTGAGTAGACAAGAATCAATCCCTAAATCTATTTATCATTAATAGGTGAAGTTTAAAGATTAATTTTCCAACAAAGAAATTTGGACCTTAGATTACTACTATAAGAGATAACCTTATTTTTTAAGCTGGTGGAATTAGAAATTTCTCCCCCTTAACCCCTAACATCGTCCATGGTCCATCGTCTATTTCTATTAATTTTATAGAATCACCTCCCTTCATATTAGAAAGAAAAATTTAAATAAACACCCATTCAAGTATTAATGTCTTTTTTTTTTTCTTTTAATATTTAATTTTTCCTCATATATATAATTCATTAATTTAATATTTTCTTTGCCTAATTGAATTTAGAACATCTAACGACTACTTTAAATATTATAAAATTTGTCGTGAAAATATTTTTTTTATAATATTTTTGTTTTAAAAATATTTGCATTACTTTAAAAAAGAATAAGAAAAAAAGAAACGGAACCTAGCATCACTGAAAAGGAAGGAAAAGATGTTAAAACCAAAAAACTATTAAGTCAGAAGACTCAACTCTCAAGACTCAAGATAAAGTTGTTTTAGGTGAGGCTTAAAGGGTATTTTGGTCCCATTGTAAAATTATTTGACTTTCTCTGTCTAAACTGACACGCGCTTAATACATATCCAGCCGTTTCTAACTCCCTAAAAAAATATGAATAATTTATTCTAATTTATATCATATTAACAGGTGCTATACAACACCAGTTAACAACACCCTTAATATGTATGAGAAAATTTTTTATTCTGATTCTATAAATTTTTTATTCTGATTCTATAAACTCATAAATATTAAGGGTTTTAAAGTTATAAATACATATTGTTGAAATATGTAATTTTTAAGGCCAAATATCAGCTCAATAATAGTAATAAAAGTAACAGGTATCAATTCAATTATTTATAGAATGTAATAAGAGTAATAATATGAAGAAAAAAGTTTTTAAAATTTAAAAAAAAAAAAAGGCAAAGGAAAAAGATTACAAACCATAGATAACAGTGGAATGGAAGAAGTCAATAGGATTGACAAGACAAACTTGAATCAGCTTTCCTTTTTAACATTGTTATATTTGTTAGTAACGTGGGGCTCACAACAACAAAACAAAGAAAAAAACAATTTAAAACACGAAAGAGAGAAGTGGACGACAGGAGAAGAGAGCATAAAAGAAAGGACAACACGACACACAAAAATAAAAGACTCTGGCAGTGGCGGAAACAGAGGACGCGAAAGTGCGAAACCCAGAAGAGGAAGAAAATAGCAGAAGAAGGGGCGAGTGGGTTGCTTTCTTCACGAGATCAGTCACCGGCAACATCGTGAGCGACGAGGTACAAAACCCATGTTTTTTGTTTTTTTTTTTTTTTTTATATTTGCATTACTTTAAAAAAGAATAAGAAAAAAAGAAACGGAACCTAGCATCACTGAAAAGGAAGGAAAAGATGTTAAAACCAAAAAACTATTAAGTCAGAAGACTCAACTCTCAAGACTCAAGATAAAGTTGTTTTAGGTGAGGCTTAAGTATTGGTCAAAATTAAAGGGTATTTTGGTCCCATTGTAAAATTATTTGACTTTCTCTGTCTAAACTGACACGCGCTTAATACATATCCAGCCGTTTCTAACTCCCTAAAAAAATATGAATAATTTATTCTAATTTATATCATATTAACAGGTGCTATACAACACCAGTTAACAACACCCTTAATATGTATGAGAAAATTTTTTATTCTGATTCTATAAATTTATCATCCCTCCTACTTGAAAACATGAATAAAAATATCATGAAATTACCTATATTAATTTTTTTATAAAAAAACTCATAAATATTAAGGGTTTTAAAGTTATAAATACATATTGTTGAAATATGTAATTTTTAAGGCCAAATATCAGTTCAATAATAGTAATAAAAGTAACAGGTATCAATTCAATTATTTATAGAATATAATAAGAGTAATAATATGAAGAAAAAAGTTTTTAAAATTAAAAAAAAAAGGCAAAGGAAAAAGATTACAAACCATAGATAACAGTGGAATGGAAGAAGTCGATAGATTGACAAGACAAACTTGAATCAGCTTTCCTTTTTAACATTGTTATATTTGTTAGTAACGTGGGGCTCACAACAACAAAACAAAGAAAAAAACAATTTAAAACACGAAAGAGAGAAGTGGACGACAGGAGAAGAGAGCATAAAAGAAAGGACAACACGACACACAAAAATAAAAGACTCTGGCAGTGGCGGAAACAGAGGACGCGAAAGTGCGAAACCCAGAAGAAGAAGAAAATAGCAGAAGAAGGGGCGAGTGGGTTGCTTTCTTCACGAGATCAGTCACCGGCAACATCGTGAGCGACGAGGTACAAAACCCAAGTTTTTTGTTTTTTGTTTTTTTCAAGATCCAAAATATGGTACCGGCCGAAATTGGTCGGAGCCGAAATTAATAATATTGGTGCAAAAGCTTGTCCAATCGGACTCCTAGTAGTAGTAGGAGTCGAAGTTTGTTTTTGTTTAGGATTAGGAAATCAGTTCTAACCGAAATTCTTAACCACCGACCTTTGTCTCATATGTAATATATAGCCCCAATAACCCACTCAGAGACACACACAACAATAATCGAATTGTGAAAAACAAAGCCTAATATTATGTATTAATTCCCTTCTAGTTTTTGTCGCTGCAGCTGCCATGGACTCCGAGGATTACATGTACGACAGTGACGCCGAGGAGACAACCTACGACGATGACGACCCCTACTATTACAGCGACAAAGAAGAGGAGAACTTAGCTGTTGGTGACGATGATGATGAGTCAAGAAGGAACAAGAAGGCAAAGCAAAGTTACTTTGTATTGAAAGAATCAGATATCCAACAACGTCAAGAGAACGATATCACCCAGGTATCCAATGTTCTTTCCATATCAAAAGCTGCCGCGACGGTGCTTCTCCTAAATTACAATTGGAGAGCGTGTGACGTTCAAGATGAGTGGTTTGCTGATGAAGAGAGAATTAGAAAAAAAGTAGGTTTGTTTGAAAAACCGGTTTTTTTGCTGCCCAATAAACTTGGAAAAGTTGAACTAACTTGTTCTATATGTTATGAGAATGTCCGTGTTTCTATGATGGGTTGGGTTAGTTGTGGTCATCCCTTTTGTAGGGACTGTTGGGAGAAGTATGTGAGTGTGGCGATTGAGGATGGGGTTGGATGTTTGACATTGAGATGTCCTGAACCGCGCTGTAATGCGGTGGTGGATCGTGATTCTATTGATTTGTTTGCTAAAAAGGAAGATAAGGAGAGGTATTCGCAGTATTTGATAAGGTCTTATATTGAGAGTAATAAGAATTATAAGTGGTGTCCGAGTGCGGATTGTGAGTACGCGATGGAGTTTTGTGAAGGAGGTGACGAAGAGTGCTATGATGTTTGTTGCCATTGTAACAATGGGTTTTGTTGGAATTGTATGGATGATGCGCATAGGCCAGTGGATTGTGAGACTGTGGCTAAGTGGCAATTGAAGAATAGTTCTGAGGCTGAGAATACAGCATGGTTGTTGGTCAATACAAAGCCATGTCCAAAGTGTGGAAAACCCATTGAGAAGAACCAAGGTTGCATGCACATGACATGCCGGAAACCTTGTGGACATGAGTTTTGCTGGATGTGCCTTGGAACATGGAAGGAGCATGGTGAGAGAACAGGTGGGTTCTACGCTTGTAATACGTTCCAGAAGAATAAGGAAGAGGGTAAGTATAATGAGAATGAAGATATCAGAAAAAGAGCTAAGAAGCATTTGGAAAAGTATACTCATTATTACGAGAGATGGGCAGGCAATGAATCATCAAGGAAACAAGCTGTTAAGGATTTAAAGCAAATGCAAAATGACGACATGGTAAGACTTAGTGACCTAAGGGGGGCAACTGAGGCCGAGCTTAAGTTCATTACAGATGCTTGGTTGCAGATAATTGAATGTAGGAGAGTGCTTAAGTGGACATATGCGTATGGGTATTACCTCCCAGAGGATGGAGACAAGAAAGCAAAATCTAAAAAGGGGTTCTTTGAGTACTTGCAAGGTGAGGCAGAGTCTAATTTGGAAAGGCTTCATCATTGTATAGAGAAGGACATACATAACTACCTCAACAAAGAGCGTCCAGAAGAAGAATTCAAAAGTTTCAGAGCAAAGCTATCCAGTCTTACCACAGTGACAGGGAATTACTTTGAGAATCTTGTTAAGGCATTGGAGAATGGCCTAGAAGATACCAGCTCTCAAGAGGCTTGCAGTTCGCAAGAGGCTTGCAGCAAGATAAAGAGTAGGACATCAAAGAAAGGGAGAAAGGACTATGGGTAAGAGGAGACCTTAGTAAAAAACATCCAATAGAATATATTTCTTTGAACAAAGAATTCCATAGTAAAAAACAGTACTAAGCAACTTTCGTATGACTTCAGATATATGTTAAATATTTTTGTAATCGATCAAACAAATTCTGGATTAATTTATTGTTATTTTTACTATATATTTATCATTTTTATGGAATCTATAGTGTTTCTTGTCTTATACCACTTGATTATTATGTTCAAGATCACATTGTCTGGTAAGTTTTCAATTTTCACATCTTGATCATATACAATGTGAACTTGCAAAATGGGCATCTGTCCTTTTTTAGTTACCTTAAACCCTATATTTGCTTGATATTTGTATGGGAAGTTGAAGATTTTTCTTTTATCTTTTCAAAATATACACACACAATTTAAACATATATAATTGACAACTTTGCCAAAGAGATTGTAAAACAAATACGCATAAATGTGGCTTGGTCAAAATTCTTCAATAGTATAGGTTGAAACTCGATTTTCGAGCATTCCCAACTATTAGCGGTAGGTTGTACTTCATGACATAATACTGTGAAAGACAAGTCCTTACTTAGCTTATCTATTTGGAACAATGAAAGAAGATGCAAGCAAAGCATTGTAAATGCATGATTGATTACACCATCTTGGATGTGAGATTGTGTTAGAATTCACTTAAAACTTCATTTTGACAGAATTACCTGTCTGGAATAACACTCAAATCAACAAACTTGGCATAAAATCACTTGTATGCTGTGTATACACAGACGCTGTATTCTGGATGATGTTGCAACATTGGCAGACAATCGGGTTTATCAAGGAGGAAGTATATTGCCTTAATTCCAAAATTAATTTTACTGCCACATCTGTAACAATACCTAGTAGAACAGTTGTGCAATGTTCTTAGTGATAATTTCTACAGCAAAGTTGGAGCTTACATATGGACAGAATATGAAACAGGTTTTGAAGATTTCTGAACAAATGATTAGGAAGAATAAAGAAATTTCTTTAAGATACCCTCATCATTATTATTGCAGTATAATACAAAGTCCAAAAAAGAGTACTCAAAAACAAAACCAAAAAAAAAGGAATCTTACATGTTGAATGAGATTACAAAGATTAATAGGCTGACTGCTACTGGACATGCAATCCCCTTCTTCATGTATGGCTTTTATTACTCTCGCAATCCAAAAGTCAGATTGAAAGCTGACTTGTCCGGCCTCTCAACAGCTTTTAAAGCTTCTTTAATCATCATCTCAAGTCTATACCAAGAAAATTCAAATTGTTCGTTTCAAACCAATGTGACACGTACGAGCCTTTCTCAGCTTTCAACTAGCTTTCCAACTAATCTCTTCCCATCTTTTCTTTAAGGAGTTATGCCTGGAACATGAGGGATAGCTGGCTCAGGCTTCTTTATCTTTTCCACCAACACAGCTTGAGTGGTTAGAACTACACCTGCAATTGACACTGCATTTTGAAGTGCACACCTTGAAACACGACAAGGATCTGCAACTCCAGCACTGAGAAGATCTTCGTATCTGCCTGTCATTGCATTGTATCCAGTTTGCCAATTACAAGTTCTAGTCTTCTCTACAACAATTTCTCCATCGACTCCAGCATTAGAAGCAATTGATTTTGCAGGTGCAAGGAGAGCCTGCAATTCAACATTAGCAACAGTTTCTATGATGTAAATGTCCACAAAATTAAGGTCCTAAAAGATGTCAAAAAATGAAAATTAACAGTTTCAAATTTAAAGCATAAGAATCTAAATTTTACATTATCTGACTGAATTCTGAACTACAAACAAATAAAAAGTAAAAACACCCAAGAAAGGGGAGGCCTCAGATGAGGGACAGGATCTTTCACTCACTGTCATTTGCAGTAGCAAATATGCTTACTATTTCTTACCAATTGCTGGTAGTATAACTACTGCCAGTTTGTTGTTGACATATGCAGACCCAATCCATAGGATTAAACACCTTTTCTGACAATTTTATCAGGCAATCTCTGTTATGGGCTATATCCAATTTATGTAACATGGCACCAGCGATCTTTAAAATCATTTTAATTGATTACTCCTCCCAAAACAAAATATCAGTACGGTGATAAGGGATTTTGCCTTATAACAAATGAGGAAAATCTGATTGTGTACATACATCATAGATTTAAGGGTTTACTGGTTCAGTATCTAAATTAAATAATCATTGAGCCTAATAGATTGGTAAAAAGATCTATAAAACTCAATTACATAGGCCTACTAACAGAATTTTTCAGAAGCTGATCTTGCAGCAATTCATTCTTAAGGCATCTCTTATATTATTGTTGATGATTTGATGAAATTACAATAATGCAAGGAGATTAATGCAAGGTCCTGTATTATTTTTTATTTTTATTTTTTAATTTCTCTTCCCTGTCCTGAGGAACAGGTCTCTCAAGATTTGAGGAAGAAAATAACACGAGATTACATGCAGGCCACCTTAGAAAGTTCCTGGTCAGATCTTGTCATCTGACTGCTAGTAGAAGTCTGCTTAAAGTGCAAACTGCCAAGGGTTAGACCCTTTCACACCTAAAGCAAAATATGTTTCAAAAAGCACACTTTTTTCACTTTCCTACAAAGCTCAAAGTGTGCTTTTTGCACTATTTTTTGTTTAAAAAGATAAATACATTAAACATAACCTTTAAATCCTAACACTATTTATATGAGCCCTTGATTTGTTATGCAATACTAATCATTTGGTGTGATGCACTATTTATATGATATAACCCCTTTCTCTTTCCTCTTGAACCAATGGCTACTTCTTCTCCCCTTTTTTTATCCAGTCTTTCTACCTCCTGTCTCTCCTGAAACCATATCCTTTTTTTCATTAAAATATATATATATATATATATATTTTTTTTTTAATGCAGGACAGTTTAGCCTTCACCACCTAGTTTAGTGATAACTGATAACTTCTACAGCTGTATTTAAATTTCATAGGGCATTATGTAAAATGCTAGGTTTAATTTTTATATGATTAGACCTTATAATAAAAAATTTAAAAAAAAAAAAAAAAAAAAAAAAAGACTATATGATTAGCTTATCAATTGATAGTCATATTTTTTAATTTTTAAAATTTACTATATTAATTTTTACAGAATGCGTTTTACTTCTATAAGGTGCAAGGCTTAGGAGGCCTTTGCACTCAAGTACACCTCATTATTTGATTAACACTGATCCCACTCTGACTAAAAACAAAGGAAAAATCTGACACAGAGAGAGAGAGGGAGGGGGGAGGATACCACACCTTTGCCACAATATCTGCACCACTCTGCTCATCTAGATCTTCCATAGAATTCTTTATGATGGGAATCAGTTCCGAGAGATGAATGTATGTAGCACCACCACCAGGGACTATTCCTTCAGCCATGGCAGCAAATGTGGCATTTTTTGCATCTTCAATTCTGAGTTTCCGATCTTCAAGCTCCACCTCAGTGAGTGCTCCTACCTAAAATAATAGAAAGATAAATAAAAGGAAAGGTAAAACAATTATGACCAAAGGTTTTGAATATCAGTCATGATCAGCAAAAAAATTAAAGTTTCAAAATTTAAATAAAAAAACAAAGATAAAGCCTCATTCACTCTCTCTCTCTCTCTCTCTCTCTCTCTCTCTCTCTCTCTCTCTCTCTGTGACTGGAAAAGCCCTGTTCGCTTTTGACAAGACAGATATTGATTGAAGCCAGCATCCAGGAAGAAGAAAGCTGTAATACAAGATTTTATCAACAATCTTTAAGAAATAGCTCTTTTTTAAATTGCAGACCTTAATCACAGCCACACCGCCAGAGAGTTTAGCAATTCTTTCAGAAAGCTTTCCTGACAAGGATGCATTATCTGTTTCAGCCAGATCCTTCTTGATTTGCAAAATTCTTGCCTGTATTTCAGCTTTTGTAGTAGGGTCAGCAACAATGGTCGTTGAATTACTGGTTATGGTAACTTTTCGTGCAATGCCAAGCTGATCTGAAGTTGCACATTCAAGCATCAGACCCAAATCTCCAGAGAGAAAATCAGCGCCTAATGACATTAAAATTATCTCAATGAGAAACTGAAGCGGAAATAGCAATCTCAACACAAAGAAATACAATTATATGACAAATGCAATAAGGCCCCCGGAAACATAAATGATGACAATGTTTATATTTCCAAAGTTCAGAAAAATGCAGATAGTGACGTTTGAGATATGTTTCTATCCACAGCTTACAGTCACATAAAGAAAAAGATGTTGTGACAGTGAGGGCGTGTGTAGTGTTTACACGTAATATGTACAGATGTATTGTCCTTTTGAATGTTATTTAGAAGATGCACCAAATGATCAAACCTATAAAAGTTATTGAACTCAACAGGGCTGGAAAAGAAGGTCACATTTTCTGAAATCTCTGTATTCCTTTTTTCACCAAAAAATACAGGGTAAGAAAAGTGTTTTGAAAATCTTAATGTACTAAGATTTTGTCTCCATTCTCTCCTTCCCAACAAGCAATCAGAGATTAACAGGTGATAACAAATAGGTTAAATAAATGCATTTGAACAACATTTTGGCACAAAAGTTCCCACAAATTAGGGCCAAAAGTAGCTTGAGTTTTACCAAATTGTGTATTTAACAGGAAAAGCACATCCATATAAGAGACCTACATTGAGATCCTGAAAAAAAGAAACATCACAATAGTACTCACTTTACATTTTTTTTTTTTTTTTATATATGAATTCCAAAAATTCACTAATTTTCTACATCAATTATTAGATACTTGAGAGCTCAATTTGAATTAACCACTATCATAACTCGCACTGAGGTTCTTTACACGACTATGAGGGCCAGCAAACTAGGAAATAAAAAATGTGAGTGAACATCTGGCTGCAAAGTGAACTATCTCACCATTTTGAGATGTAAAGATATTAATATAAGGCTAAAAGTGGGAATGAGTTGAACTGTGTTGCAAAGTAAAAAATTAATAAATTTAGTGAATGAAAAGCAGGTCATAGTCATGATAGATTCTTAACATCAAAACAACCACTGATTCAGAATAAACATTATCTTATTATTGACATATGTCATGGAAAAATTAAATAATTAAGCAAATAAAGTTTGGCATGCAGTACATAATTTGACCTGTCATAAGTGCAATATCTTGCAAAAGAGCTTTCTTTCCTTCTAAAAATCCTGGACATTTGACAACAGCAACATTTAGTAAACCTTGCATTTTGTTCATCACTAGTGTTTCCAGTACTTGCCTGGAGATATCCTCTGCAATGATTAGCAGTGGGACACTCAGTTGAGTAGTCTTTTCTAGTAAAGGAACAATTTCTTTGACAGTTGAAATCTTCTGGTCAGTTACTAGGACTTTGGCATTGTCAAACTCCACTATAGATTTGTCATGGTTTGTAATGAAATGGGGTGACATGTAACCCTTGTCAATCTGCCCAGAAAGATCTAATAGAATTAAATAAATAAATAAATATTAAAAAATAAAAACACTAGGAATCAGAGATAAAGAGAAAAATGCAAAAAGACCCCTCCAACTTTAGGTCAAAATTAAATGGACCTCTGATGTTCTAATATCAAGTTTTAACCACAGAAGTTTGGGAAACTGCCAAATTGGTCCTTCCGTCTTACTTCTGATGGCTCAATGGAAGGAAAATGTTGTCAAGTGCTTCACACATTAAAGTAAAATTTACTATAAAAAAACCATTTTAATTCTATTTTCCTTTTCTTTTCTCCCTTATATTAATCTGCTTCTTCCTCTCTCATTCCTGCCAACACACAACCACACCACCATATCTGGCAGCCAAGAACCACCACAATTTACCACTACAAAAACTGGCACACATGGGCAAAGATTTGACAAAAAATAGGAGGGATTTGGATTAGAAAAAATGTGGTGGCCAAATGGTGGTGTTTTGTGGTTGTGGAGGTGGCAAATCCGAAGCTCTAGGTGTCAGATCTAAGCCAGAGGTAGTGGTTTAGGGCTTGTTGTGGTTGTTTGGGGTTGTGTTATCTCTTGGTTTTGAGGGTGGCCAAAGGGTGGCATCAATTATATGCACGTAGTCCTTGTTCAGTTTATGATACATTCTGTTGCTAAGAAAATGTAGAAATGAAAAGAAATACTTA